>NC_134690.1:119185159-119488524 GCF_050947455.1 Rhinoderma darwinii
TCAGATATAAACAGATATTTTGTAACAAGGTAAATGATTTTCTTATGGGAAGTCATAACTCAATCTTAGGAAAAATCAATAATGATAAGTAGAGATCAAGATAAATTGTGATGCATGTTCAATAATTTGGAGTGGAATGGCAATTTTTTTGTTCCAAACAACTTGACCCATCCCTGTGTCCAAGTCTGTTGGAGATGATCGTACAGAATCCTACACTGTACTGACATGGAGCAAGAAACTTATATACAGTGGTATATACAGTTGGGTGTCTCTGGTTTGACTGATAACCTGAGTCAGGTTTCAAGGCTCTATAAAGAAGCACTACCACCATTTTTTATTTGCATATATTATGCTAACTCTGCAGCAATATTCTAGCAAGGTCATTAGTTTCTTTCCAGCTCACGTGCATCCAAACATTTTAAACCTCTTAATTATGTTCAGCTGTGTCATGTGATCTCAGTCTGACCACCAAAATAGAGCATGCTCTCATGTGTAGACAGGAGGTCATTTTCTCCTGTGTGTCATTACATCCTGTGAACTACAGGATTACATCATCACCAATCAAATCCCTCCTGGCAGCTCTGAGACACCTCCCATCCCACAAGCTCCACCCTCCTTATTCCTCTGTTTATCCACCCCCATGCATAGAGTGCTGCTGAAGAGATTATGTCATAGGGAGCAGGAGTGCTGTGATATAATAGGTGAGTATTTACAATGATTAGATGCAGAATTATATTCCCCTGACTCACACTGACTCACACTAACTGCCTATACTTTCTGAAGTGCTGTGTTCAGAGAGTTCATTGTATTTCTGTGAGATGCTGCTTCTCACTGCTCACAGGTGCATCACATAGTATACACTGAGACTCTGTCTCTCTCTCTCAGAAGCTCTATGTCACTGATCTACCACTTGCTTCACTAAAATAGGACTGAAAGCAAGTGCATTGTGATAAGACTCCACCCCCTCTGCCTCTGCAAAGCCAGAAGCATCAAGGGAAGTGTAGTTTGCATTAAGGGAACCATATCAGAAGGGAAGAAGGAATCAAGGTCGGTGAGTGGACTGCCTATCATGTGAGTATAAGAGGGGAATGGTCTTTCTGTGGCCCCCACTTTCTGTGTCTGGCTGTAAATTATTCCTCCTCTTGATATGGTGGTCCGACAGAGCACAGCAGCAGGAGACAAGGTGCAGCTAGCTCCTCCACTGATGGAGCATTGGTGTTGCCATGGTAAAAAAATAAATTCAGCAGCACTGCAGCAAGCATTCAATATGCAAAAAATGGAAGTCAGCAGCACTGCAGCAACTATGGCATGGTGTTACCGCTAGTTGGGGCACCGTATGCCATAATATCGGCACTCCAACACACAGGACAGATGGAGCCTTCGCCTGACTTGCATGGAGTGACACCTTTACAGAGCAGTACTCATAAGCGTCATGACACAGGAGGAGGTTATTTCAGAGCCTATGTATAGTGTCAAGATACCCCCATGAATAGTATCAGAGCCCCCATGAATAGGGGTATTGGCAGAGTGGTGTGTGCCACTAGGAGATACAGACTTCCATGCTACAGGCTAAATAGAGGGCCTGACCTAATTGAAGGCCAAAAAAGTCCACCCTCCCTGTTTCAAAACCTGTAGAAAGAATATTTATAGATTGCAAACACCTGCTGCTGTGGTGACATTTTTGCCAGAATAGTGTGCCACTTGCTGCCATAGATCTCTGTTTTGTAGATTAACTATCAGTAAAACCTACTGCCTAAGTGCCCAAAGCGGTGCTGCTCAGAGCTGAAGAGGAGCCTGGGAGCAACTGGGGTCTGAATAATTTTCTATGCTATGGTCTGGTGTATGAATTTATTTGTGTTGCTACAGAGGCTGAAATGCTGTTCAGCCTTACCCGGATCTGTGTAAAAAAAAATAAAAAAATAATTGCCCCCTTAGCTACTAAATCAACCATTTTAACCAAATTTAATTGACAATTGGGTTAAATTTCACTGGCCACCTCCAGGCATGATTACTGCCAGACCTGTTGAATCTAAACATCACTTAAATAGAACCTGTCTGGCAATGTGAAGCAGGCTAAAAGGTCTCAAAAATCAGCACATGATGCCAGGTTCTAGAGAGATTTAAACACAGATGGAAAAAAGTAATTGAAATCTACCAGTCTGGAAAAGGTCAGAAAGCCATTGCTAAGGCTCTGGGACTCCAGCGAATCAAAAACTTGGAACAGTGGTGAACCTTCCCAGCAGTGGGCGGCCTACCAAAATGTAATCAATGACTCATCCAGGAGGTCACAAAATAACCCAGACAAACATCTACAGAACTGTAGGACTTGCCTCAGTTAAGGTTAATATAGACAATTCCACAATAAGAAGGACTCTGGACAAAAATGGCATCCATGGAAGAGCAGCAAGGTGAAAGCCACTGCTGATAAAAGAGAACACAATGGTTCGTCTCTCATTTGTCAAAAAACATAGATGAATTTTGGTATAATATTCCAAAAACTTTTGTGATAATATTCTGTGGACTGAGAAGTCAAAGGTTGGACTTTTTGTAAGAAATGAGTCATGTTACATCTGGCATAAACTTAACACTGCATGCCACCATAAGAACATCACACCAACAGTCAAACATGGTGGTAGTGTGATGGTCTTGGGCTGCTTTGCTTCTGCAGGACCTGGACGACTTGTCATAATTGATGGAACCATGAATTCTACTCTCTATCAGAAAATCCTGAAGGAGAATGTCCGTCTGCCAATTCATGACCTAAAGCTCAATCTTAGTTGGGTTATGCAGCAGGACCATGATCCAAAGCACACAAGCAAGTCCACTTCTGCATGGCCCAAAATAAACCAAATTATAGTTCTGGAGTGGCAAAGTCAATGTCCAGACTTGATTCCCAATTGAGATGTTGTGGTAAGACCTTAAACGGACAGTTCATGCTCGAAAATTGTCCAATGTAGCCAAATTAAAACAATTCTGCAAAGAAGAGTGGGCAAAAATTCCTCCACATCAATGTGGAGACTCATCGCAATTTATCGCAAACTTTTCATTGCCTTTGTTACTGCCAAGAGTGGCACAAGTAGTTATTAGGTTTAGGGGGACAATTACTTTTTCACATGGGTAATATAGGTTTTGAATAAATCTTCAATAAATAAAAAGATAATTTAAAAGCAGCAATTTGTGTTTACTCGTGTTGTCTTTATCTTACATTAAAATTAGTTGGATGATCTGAAACATTTAAATGTGACAAATTAGCAAAAATAGAAGAAACTGGGTGAGGGGCAAATACATTTTCACAGAACTGCACAATGACAGTATTCAAAAAAGGGCAAGATGACAATCTAATGACAATAAGCATTATAAATAATTTAGTATCGAATGATGTATAATCGATCTGGGAAGGGTTGAGCTTGATAGACGTGTATTTTTTTCAACCTATATAACGTATAGGGCTCTATGGATACATATGTCGAACGTAGGGGAACATTTTTTTATGTGAACATAGCCTATCTCGTTTGTGTTTTCAGTTGTCTCCAGTCTTTAGTAAATAGTTGAAGGCAATTTGTGCCATTAATAAACTTTTGAAAAAAATGTTAACTTGTGCGCTAATGCCACAGATAAGCAGTCATTGATCTAGAACTGGATTTCTGTCAGTTTCCTGTCGGCTTACAAATCACATAACTTCAGGCTGTCTGTCATTTCTTTACTGCTTATATAAGCAGCAGAACATAAATAGCCACGGTGCAAAATGTATTTTTCATTTGTTTCTGGTAAAAAGGTTTTATGAATCCAAGGGAGACAGACACTATCCACATAATTCATAAAACCCGATAAAAAGCAATAGAAATATCGCCATTGTATTGCTCTACAATACTTTTGTCAGTCACTACAACACGTCTTGTGCAGACGTGTGTATATGCTGGTAAATGAAACGATTAAAAAAGGTTAGGTTTAATTGAATCTGCTAGTGCTGCATACTAAAGATTTTAACACATTCTCTTTATCCAAGGTTTTTCCTTTACCAGTGACAATACTTGTAAAAAACAGCAGCAGAATTTCTATGCCTATCACTGTCTGTTGCCATGGTTTCCAAGGTTTGGGAGCCAATTATTGTCAAGAATAAGATTATGGAATAGCCAAAAAATGATGGAAACCAAATAAAAGGAGTAAAAAAACAAAACAGCAAAGGAGAAGGAGTTCACAGCTTGGTAATATTTCATCCTTAAAGGCATGGTGTCGCCCCAAAAACATGTTTTTTTTTTAAAATTTAAACATTTAGTGTGTGGGTGATTAAACATTGTTCAAATTTTTTTTATTTTTTTCGCGAGTCAGGAAATATTATAAATTTTTTCAAATTTATAATACTACCCATTTTTGGTCACTAGATGGAGCTGTTTGGAGCTAGTTCCCAAAATTGCAGCATTGCAACATTGGGTTAAAAGCTATCGCTCTAGTGAGCTCTCAGCAATCCCCCCTCCTTTATCCTGGCTAGTGCCGGGATAAACGAGGGGTTTGAAAGGTTTAACCTCCTACACTGTGTGTCGCCATTTTTTGAGGTAACCCACAGTGTAGTAGGTTTACATGCAGTAGTAAACACACACAAACACTAACATACATTGAAATCGCTTACCTGCTCCTGCCGCCGCGGCCCGTCCGCTCCCTTTGCTGCCGCTGTTCCATGTGCACTTGTCCGGAAGCCGCGACCGGAAGTAGCAATATTACTGTCCAGCCGCGACTTCCGGTCCACGGGAAAATGGCGCCGGACGGCGCCAATTTCGAATAGGACTGTGTGGGAGCGGCGCATGCGCAGTTCCCACACAGACGCCGTACACGGCAGTCAATGGGACGGGAGCCGTTCGCAGTCCCTATGGGACTGTGGCTGCCGTATTCCATGTCTGTGTGTGTCGTTAATCGACACACACAGAAATGGAACAAAAAATGGCAGCCCCCATAGGGAAGAAAAAGTGTGAAAATAAGAAACAGTAAAACACAAACACACAAATGAAAATAAACGTTTATATTAAGGCACTAACATCTTTAACATATAAACAAATTATTTGTGATGACACTGTTCCTTTAAAGTGCAAATTAACGTTATTTTTTTTTTGTATAATGCAAAGTTATACCATTTTCCAATATACTTTCTGTATTAATTCCTCACGTTTTTCAAGATCTCTGCTGTATATACAGATGTAGCCGTCTTTACCTTGACTTTTAACGCATTAAACACACACTGGCTAGATCTCCTATCTTGACTTTTTCAATGGCTTTTGTTGTGTGATATCACGCTGCAGCAAGTTACCAGAATTAAGTCCCGGACCGAACACACTGCAGAGAGCCGGGCTCCTAGCATCGTACATAACTATGATGCTAGGAGCCCGGCTCCCTGCAGTGTGTTCGGTCCGGGACTTGCGGCCAAAATACGTTCCGTCCATTACGGACGTAACATGCTGGTGTGAATCCAGCCTAAAGATGGCTACATCCGTAATTCAGTGGGAGCATTCACTGTTTACCTTCAGTGGATACAATTCTGTCCATGGTCATGTGATGAACACACTGGTGCTGGGATCGTTACGGTCCGTGTGACGTCCGTTGTTATGACGCGCGTAACACGGATGTGAAATACACTCGTGTGACTAAGGCCTAACAGAGTTGTGTCAACTAACGAGCTATGCACCTGTGTGTTCATCACATGACTATGGACAGAATTTTATCCACTGGAAGCAAATAATGAATGTTCATACTAAATAACAACAAGCAGAGATCTTACAATGCAGAAAGTATTTTAGAAAATTGTATAACTTTTAATCATACAAAAAATAATATGAATTTGATGAAACTAAACAACACCTTTAAATACTCTATTATACAAAATTAATATTTATGTGTATAAAGTAATACTGCATTATGGTTGCTGCTAATTGTTCTTGTTAAAGATGTTACCCGGACTTTATGAAAATAAACAATAATCTATAACCTGCATATGGTATAATTTTGTGAAATCTTACAATCGCCTTCTAATCCCCTCCTGCTTTCCTGCCTCATTGTAAGAGAAAGGGCTGCCTCTGCCACCAAAACTGCTGTGACCCGTCGAGGCATGGACCCCACAAGACGTGTGAAGGTGTACTATGGTATATGGCACTAAGGCCTTATTCACACGAACGTGTTAAACGTCTGTGTGTCGGCCGTTAAAACAACGGCCATCACATGGACCTATATAATTCATTGTGGCTGTTCACATAGCTGTTTCAACGGATTGTGTGAAGGGTCCGTGAGAAAATAGGACATATCCTATTTTTTCACGCTTCACACATCCCTCTATAGACTCTATTCTATGGGGGATGCGTCCCGCAGCACAGAGCACGGATGCACCTCGGACGTGAAAAAATACAGTTTTTCACGTCCGAGATGTGCAGCGCTCGTGTGAATCCGACCTAAAACATTACCAGATCTTTTAAGTCCTGTAAATTGCAAAATAGGGTCCTCATGGATTAGACTTATTTTTCCAGCACAACCCACAGATACTCAATCGTACTGAGATCTGGGGAATTGTGAGGCCAAGTAAACACCCTGAACTCTTTGTCATGTTCCCCAAATCATTTCTAAACAATTTTTGCAGTTTGGCAGAGCGCATTATTCTTCTGAAAGAGGCCACTGCCATTATGAAATACCATTGCCATTACGGGGTGTGCAAGAATGTTTAGGTAGGTGGTACAAGCCAAAGTAATATCCAAATGAAAGCCAGGAACCAATGTTTCTCAGCAGTACATTGCACAAAGCATCACACTGCTTCCACTGACTTGCTTTCTTCCTATAGTAAATCTTGGTGCCATCTCTTCCCCAAGCGACGTGCATGCATCTGGCCATCCACATGATATAAAAGAAAAGTGATTCACCAGACCAGACCACCTTCTTCCATTGCTTTATAGTCCAGTTTTTATGTTGATGTGCCCATGTAGGCACTTCCAGTGGTGGACAGGGGTCAGCATGGGCACACACACACCGAGGGCCGGTTTTAAACAAAGTGTGGCCCTGGGCAAAGTTAAAAGTGGGGCCCCAAATTCTGAATTACTGTATTAATAATGCAGTCAATTCAGAAGGGAACTGCATCGCTGATTTCTAGCGCGTCCAGGAGTGTTGCAAGCCCCAAAGCATTTGTCCCCCCTCTCACAGAAAAATGTTCTATATACATACTGTATACAATAATTAAATCATACCACTATACCAGATGAAATATTACCTGCATACTGTTACTGAACACAACTCACTATTATAACACCAATATTACCAATAATAACACAATATAAGGTCCATATAATATCGCCACATCATAACCACATAGTGACCGAATAATACCCCCATACTCTTACTGAATAATACCACCACACCATAACCACGTAGTGACCGAATAATACCCCCATACTGAAACTGAATAATACCTCAACACCATAACCACATAGTGACTGAATAATACCCCCATACTGTTACTGAATAATATCACCACAATATAACCACACAGTGACTGAATAACACCAGAATACTGTTACTGAATAATATCACCACAATATAACCACACAGTGACTGAATAATACCCCCGTACTGCTACTGAATAATATCACCACAATATAACTACATAGTGACTGAATAATACCCCCGTACTGCTACTGAATAATATCACCACAATATAACCACACAGTGACTGAATAACACCCCCATACTGCTACTGAATAATATCACCACAATATAACTACATAGTGACCGAATAATACCACCATACTGTTACTGAGTAATACCACCACATCATAACCACATAGTGACCGAATAATACCCCCATACTGAAACGGAATAATACCTCCACACCATAACCACATAGTGACTGACTAATACCCCCATACTGTTACTGAATAATATCACCACAATATAATCACACAGTGACTGAATAATACCCCCATACTGTTACTGAATAATATCACCACAATATAACTACATAGTGACTGAATAATACCAGAATACTGTTACTGAATAATATCACCACACCATAACCACATAGTGACTGAATAATACCCCCATACTGTTACTGAATAATATCACCACAATATAACCACACAGTGACTGAATAATACCCCATACTGTTACTGAATAATACCTCCACACCATAACCACATAGTAACTGAATAATATCCCCATACTGTTACTGAATAATATCACCACACCATAACCACATAGTGACTGAATAATACCACCATACTGTTACTGAATAATATCACCACAATATAACTACATAGTGACTGAATAATACCCCCATACTGTTACTGAATAATATCACCACAATATAACCACACAGTGACTGAATAATACCTCCATACTGTTACTGTATAATACCTCCACACCATAACCACATAGTAACTGAATAATATCCCCATACTGTTACTGAATAATATCACCACACCATAACCACATAGTGACTGAATAATACCACCATACTGTTACTGAATAATATCACCACAATATAACTACATAGTGACTGAATAATACCAGAATACTGTTACTGAAAAATACCTCCAAATCATAACCACACAGTAACTGAGTAATACCCCCGTACTGTTACTGAATAATATCACCACAATATAACCACATAGTGACTGAATAATACCACCATACTGTTACTGAATAATACCCCCACACCATAACCACATAGTGACTGAATAATACCCCCATACTGCTACTGAATAATATCACCACAATATAACCACACAGTGACTGAATAATACCCCCATACTGTTACTGAATAATATCACCACAATATAACCACACAGTGACTGAATAATACCCCCATACTGCTACTGAATAATATCACCACAATATAACCACATAGTGAATGAATAATACCAGAATACTGTTACTGTATAATACCTCCACACCATAACCACATAATAACTGAATAATACCCCCATACTGCTACTGAATAATACCTCCACACCATAACCACACAGTGACTGAATAATACCCCCATACTATTACTGAATAATACCCACATACTGTTACTGAGTAATACCACCACACCATAACCACATAGTGGCTGAATAATACCCCCATACTGTTACTGAATAATACCACCACACCATAACCAAATAGTGACCGAATAATACCCCCCATACTGTTACTGAATAATATCACCACAATATAACCACACAGTGACTGAATAATACCCCCATACTGCTACTGAATAATATCACCACATAGTGACTGAATAATACCACCATACTGTTACTGAATAATATCACCACAATATAACTACATAGTGACTGAATAATACCACCATACTGTTACTGAATAATATCACCACAATATAACCACACAGTGACTGAATAATACCACCATACTGTTACTGAATAATATCACCACAATATAACCACACAGTGACTGAATAATACCCCCATACTGCTACTGAATAATATCACCACAATATAATCACACAGTGACTGAATAATACCCCCATACTGCTACTGAATAATATCACCACAATATAACTACATAGTGACTGAATAATACCCCCATACTGATACTGAATAATATCACCACAATATGACCACATAGTGACTGAATAATACCGCCATACTGTTACTGAATAATATCACCACAATATAACTACATAGTGACTGAATAATACCACCATACTGTTACTGTATAATACCTCCACACCATAACCACATAATAACTGAAAAATACCCCCATACTGCTACTGAATAATACCTCCACACCATAACCACACAGTGACTGAATAATACCACCATACTGTTACTGAATAATATCACCACAATATAACTACATAGTGACTGAATAATACCACCATACTGTTACTGTATAATACCTCCACACCATAACCACATAATAACTGAAAAATACCCCCATACTGCTACTGAATAATACCTCCACACCATAACCACACAGTGACTGAATAATACCCCCATACTATTACTGAATAATACCCACATACTGTTACTGAGTAATACCACCACACCATAACCACATAGTGGCTGAATAATACCCCCATACTGTTACTGAATAATACCACCACACCATAACCAAATAGTGACCGAATAATACCCCCCATACTGTTACTGAATAATACCCCCCATACTGTTACTGAATAATATCACCACAATATAACCACACAGTGACTGAATAATACCCCCATACTGTTACTGAATAATATAACCACAATATAACTACATAGTGACTGAATAATACCCCCATACTGCTACTGAATAATATCACCACAATATAACTACATAGTGACTGAATAATACCACCATACTGTTACTGAATAATATCACCACAGCATAACCACACAGTGACTGAATAATACCCCCATACTGTTACTGAATAATATCACCACAATATAACCACACAGTGACTGAATAATACCACCATACTGCTACTGAATAATATCACCACAATATAACTACATAGTGACCGAATAATACCCCCATACTGCTACTGAATAATATCACCACAATATAACTACATAGTGACCGAATAATACCACCATACTGTTACTGAATAATACCTCCACACCATAACCACATAATGACTGACTAATACCCCCATACTGCTACTGAATAATATCACCACAATATAACCACACAGTGACTGAATAATACCACCATACTGTTACTGAATAATATCTCCACACCATAACCACATAATGACTGAATAATATCCCCATACTGTTACTGAATAATACCCTAAATGTTTTGGCTGAATAGTGTGTATATATAAATACAAGGAGGGTGAACTAAGTATCCCCATTTACAGACTTTGGACTGTATAAGTATCCTTTTTGTAAATAGTTGCCTGTCACTTTAAGAAAAAGACTGCAGAGCTGCTGAGAGACTGTTCAGGCATTTCATGGTAATGTTGTTGTATTGCACTGTATATGTTTGTCATTTTGTCTTATTTGCATTCAAGAGTGTGCAGAATATTTCTAATACATTATTACTGGGTTTGAAACCCACTACCAGCGCCTCAGAATATTTAGAGTGCTGTGCAATATCTTACTTTTGGCCCTGGGTGACACTTATGCGCTGCCCTACTTTGAAGATAGAAGTAGCAGAGTGGAGCCCATTTAAAGAGGAGGTTTGGCGCCTTTTAGAAAGAAAGCAGGTGAACCGCGTGATGTGCTATACGTGACGTGGCTGCAGTGGTTTTTTCAGCAGTGTGTGGAACCTGGTCACCAACAATAGCAGACTTGTTCCTGCAAGAATGGTGATTCAGAGCTGCGAAGCTGGCCTATGTGGAGTTTGGAGAGATCATTGGCTGAATGAGTAAATCATTGGAGGGAATCAGAACGCGTGCTTTACTGAGCGGATTCAGTAAAGGGGTTCACGTGAGTTATTAAGAGTCTGGACTGATAGATGCAGGTCGTGGAAGAGATTGTCTTGACAGAGTTCAGTGCAGACAATCACTAAAGCAGTGATGGCTGCAGAGTGTTGTCGACCAGAGTAGTTAGCTCTGAAGAATCTGCTAGGGCTGTGGAGATAACCAGTGTGTGGTGTGGAAACCAGTGGACAGATGAGGAGTACTGTGCTCAAACCCAGGTGAGACTTTAGTGGAGCTTAGTGAGGGAATCCCTGTATTGTGAGCCTGTGAGGAAGCTACAGAAGGACTAGCTGCCCTGTAGTACCGGAGACGTGGCCTGGTGATAGCAGTAGCGGAAAGTCTGGATTAGTCAGAGGGAAAGATAAAGTTTTGTAACCCTTTAATATGTGGGGAGAGAACACCAAACCCTTAAAGAGGACTTGTTGCATTTTTGGTCCAAAGCGAAATTGGAAATATTAGGAAAGTATATTATATCGCTTATGGATGTGGAGAGACGTAGTCAGTCCAGCCACTATATACATTGCACTTACGTGGCCAGTCTGACCTGTGAATATGTTATGTTGTTTACCATATTTGCACAAGTGTTCTCTTTCTTTGACAGGTGTCATGATGGTTGGCTGTTAGTGCTGGAATGTACGGCCCGGACATAATTTTGGCTGCATTTGCCACACTATAACCGGGTAATAATGTGCCGCGTGGCTACACATAATGTATAACATGGTGGTATTCCCACCAACCAGTGTTCAGTGTCGGGTGGAAGATAGAGAGAGACCTGGGCTGCATTGCGAGAGAGAGAGTCGTGTGAAGAAAAACTGCATATGCTTGGGCATGAGTCTGTGATACTGCAGCAAGTTGTGGGTGACAGGCACAAGCCTCCCCGCGATTGAGTGCAAGAGTCATGAGCAGTGGTGATCACGGGCAGGAGTCTTCCCACTGGCACCTGGTGAAGCAGTAAGCAGTCAGATATTTGCAGCCTACTAGGCTAACTATTGCCGGACCAACCCCTGTATTAGGGAGGGGTGCTCTTGGCCCTGTTCTCATCAGACAAGCAAGCAGCCATCCATCATCCATTTGCCCAAGACAAGTCTAAATTGTGAGCCTCTCATATTGAGACAAACTGTTGTATATACCTGCTGTGGTCAGTAGTGGCGATAACCCGGCCTAAGTAAAGTTGAGTTTTACAAACAATCTACTGCTGTATACTATCTGTAGCGTCCACGGCCATGGACCATCGGGATTACTCACCCCCCGACGGCCGCAGCCATGGATCTGTGAGCGCTGGCCCGCATCTCCTCCCTAGGAGATGCCAGCACTCACTTCCGCTCTGCTCTGCTGTGTCCCTTAGGTTGCGCGTCCATGCTCGTGCCCGGCCTTAAAGGGCCAGTGTGCACACATGAAAATAATCATCAATTAGCCCATGATCACCCTGGACTATTAAAAGGGCCTTGCCCCTTTACTCCTTTTCTGAGCATTGTCTCTGCACTAGTTTGGCTGACAACTATTATGGTAGCCAGTATCTCTCTCTGGTTATGTGGTTGTTTACAGACAGGTGATGTCTCACTTTATCACTAGGGCTAGGCCAGGGGTGGGCAAACTTTTTGACTCGCGGGCCACAATGGGTTCTAAAATTTGACAGAGGGGCCGGGCCAGGAGCATTTGGAGGGAGTGTTTGGGCCGGATATACTAAAGCATTAAATGTAGTGTGTGCAAACCTCATAGCACAGTAAGAACACTACAACCCAATTTATTAACTGTCTTTCAAATGTGAAAAATAGCCCTTATCAGTTAATAAATTTGTCTCAAGGAATATGCAAGATATGGCATTTACATACTATTTCGCAGATACTGGGAGAAGGAAATGTAAATAGATTAAAATAACATACGCACTGTGATTTATCAAGAAAAAAGTTCTGTTGACTCTGTAAATTAGCTGCCAACCTCTGAGCAGTAGCCGCCCGTTCTTGTGTTGACTGCTTGCTAGCATAGTTTGCATGCTTCGTGGCAAAGTGACGGCTGATATTGTACTCTTTGAAAACCGAAGGGCTTAATGGTGACGTGAAACGAAGTGAAAATTAAAGTGAAATAAAGAGAAATACGCGCCACATTAACCCCTTAATGACCGGGCCATTTTGCACGTTAATGACCAAGGATTATTTTTTGTTTTTCCACGGTCGCATTCCAAGAGTCGTAACTCTTTTTTTATTCCGTCGACATAGCCGTATAAGGGCTTGTTTTTTCCGGGACGAGTTGTATTTTGTAATTGTACCATTTTTAGATGCTTATAACATATTGATTAACTTTTATTAACTTTATTTTAGGAGAGAATTGAAAATAAGCAGCTATTCCAGCATTAATTTTCACGTTATAAATTTACGCCGTTTACTATGCAGCGTAAATAACATGTTAACTTTATTCTATGGGTCGGCACGATTACAGGGATACCAAATGTGTAAAGGTTTTATATGTTTTTTCTACGTTTGCACAATAAAAACCCTTTTTAGAAAAAAATTACTTGTTTTTGCATCGCCGCGTTCCAAGAGCCGTCATTTTTTTATTTTTCCGTCGATGTGGCCGTACGTGGGCTTGATTTTTGCGGGACAATGTGTAGTTTTCATTAGTACTATTTTGGGGTACATAGGACTTATAGATGAACTTTTATTTTATTTTTTATGGGGGGAATGGGAGAAAAGAGAGAATTTTGCCGTTGTTTTTTGCGTTTTCTTTGGACGCCGTTCATCCGGCGGTTTAATTAATGTGTTCATTTTATTGGTCAAGTTGTTACGATCGCGGGGATACCATATATGTGTATGTGTGATTTGTTTTGACCGTTTTATTAAATAAAACCAGTTTTATTTGACTTTGACTGTAATTTTTTTTATTTTTTTTTTCACAAACTTTATTTAACGGTTTTACTTTTTTTTTTTTAGTCCCACCAGGGGACTTCACTATGCGATGTGCCGATCGCATATATAATGCTTTGGTATACTTCGTATACCAAAGCATTATTGCCTGTCAGTGTAAAACTGACAGGCAACCTGTTAGGTCATGCCTCTGGCATCGCCTAACAGGCAGATGCTGAAGACAGACCTGGGGGTCTTTGTTAGACCCCCGGCTGTCATGGAAACCCGACGGCGACCCGCGATTTGTTTGCGGGGGCGCCGATCGGGAGACAGGGAGTTCCCCCCTCTGTCAAACACATTAAATGCCGCTGTCACTGTTGACAGCGGCATTTAATGGGTTAAACTGCCGGAATCGGCGCGTGCTTCGATTCCGGCAGTTGCAGCAGGAGCCAGGCTGTGTATAACAGCCGTGCTCCTGCCGCTGATCGCGTGGGTAAACTGTCAGTACCCGCGCGATCACAGGACGGATATATCCGTCCTCCTGCGCGAACTAGCAGCTGCTGAGGACGGATATATCTTGGACAAGTTCGGCGGGCCGGATTAAAAAGCCTAACGGGCCGTATGTGGCCCGCGGGCCGTAGTTTGCCCATGTCTGGGCTAGGCAATGCCGCACTGTGGATGATGCTCCACACTGCCCCCAGCAGATATTGCCACACACTGCTCCCTGTAGATAGTACCACACACTGTTCCCTGTAGATAGTGCCAGACACTGCTCCCTGTAGATAGTGCCAGACACTGCTTCCTGTATATAGTCCCACACACTGCTCCCTGTAGATAGTACCACACACTGCTCCCTGTAGATAGTACCACACACTGCTTCCTGTATATAGTCCCACACACTGCTCCCTGTAGATAGTGCCACTCACTGCTTCCTGTAGATAATGCCACAGAGCCCCCTGTAGATAGTGCCACATGGCCCCCCTGTAGATAGTGTACACCTGTAGATGATTCCACACAGCCCCCCTGTAGATGATCGAACACACTCCCCTCTGTAGATGATGCCACACACTCCCACCTGTAGATAGCGCCCCATACTCCCCCTGTAGATAGAGCCAGACTCTAAAAGGAGAATTCCTAGTCAGAGCGTTGCCGAAGCTCTGGTCGGAGATTCCTCTCCTGGAGGAGCCCTTGACGTCACTGTCCATATATGCCAGGGATTCCGCTCTATTAGGAGTGAATGGCAGAGGAGGAAGCGGATAGTTTCCTGCTCTGCCATGTATTCAATTGTATCTGCGTCCTGACGATGCAGATCCAATTGAATGTGTCAGTTGCCAGGACACGTCCCAGGACAGTAGTTTGCCTGGACTGTCTCTGTAAATTGGGGACAGTCCCAGCAAATTCGGGACTGTTGGCAGCTATGCAGTTGGTACATGCTGGGGAGCATTGCGAAGGTCCTGTATACAAATTAATTGCTATTCAATTTTGTCAAGGCAGGTATTGTTTCATTAAATGTAATGTGGTGCCACCTTATATTGTAAAATTTGTTTTGCTTTGTTTGTATTTTTAGAATGCAATACAAAATCCCTTATTTCAAATAAGGCATTAATCTGCCACACCTTTGTTTAAGAATTAGTCTTAAAATTAAAGTATGCTTTTTAACACTACGTGAAATTGAGGTCCAACCTCCTGAGCTTATTAATTTCTTAATATATCTTCCAGGGGTCAGAGCTTAATTTTTCTCATTCAGCCCTTTAAATTTCTTGTTTACACAAAGTTTGAATCCAAGGGGTGTTTAGGAGTTTAGCAAATTGTGAGCAGATTGCATACTGTTTATGTAATGAACTCAATAATAAAATTCAGTAAAACCTATATTAAGAAATGGTGTTGTACCCAAGAATACCTGCTTATTCTTCAAATAATCAAATATTTTAGCATAGCAGTTTAAAAAACAAGTCCCAATTATTTTTTTCTAAATACTGTATTTTAATACCTGTTAACAGAAATACAATAGCACTGCAGCCAATCACAGGCTGCAGCGGTCACATGGGACAAAACTACGTCATTTCAGGGGGCCACCAAGGATGCATGACAGCAGTCGTCACAAGGGATAAAATAACTTCATCTCAGGAGGCCGACAAGGAGCACCGCTACGGAGGACCAAAATAGGAGAGTATGGTATTTTTTTATTTTAGGGATGGAATTGCATATCCCCCGATTGCCCTGTTTGACACTCTTATATCTTAATGACTACATCCATCTTGGATACAGTCCTAGAAAACATCAGAGAGTTAGAAAGAACAATCGGGGGAATTGCAATTTGTGGTTAATTTATTAGGACTAAATTAAATTGGACAACTGATTTGATAGAAACGGCCTTGAAACCAATTTTTCTAGGACTTTTTCTACTGATAAAAGAAATAAAGTGGCATCAATAAAAAAAAAATGTTTCCACTCTGAAGTCTTCTGAGGCGAGTAACATTTTGATTAAAATTGATCGCAAAATGTATATTGGTAAAGTCTGTGTCAGTTCACTAAACATTAACTAGAAGGTAAAGTGTTCATAGATTATTTTCACTAGGCCTTGAAACATGTTCAATACTGTAATTTATTCATAAGAAGCTTAACCCCTTCAGGACACAGCCGGTTTTGGCCTTAACCCCTTCCCCCTGCTTGCATTCTGGGCCCTAATGACCAAGCCATTTTTTTACGTTTTCCATCGTTACATTCGAAGAGTTATAACTTTTTTATTTTTGCGTTGACATAGCTGTATAAGGTCTTGTTTTTTGCGGGACTAGTTGTATTTTTTAATAGCACCATTTTGGGGTACATATCATTTATTGATTCACTTTTATTAACTTTTTTTGGGGGGTAGAAGAAAACCTGAAATTTCGTCCCTCTTTTTTGCGTCCTAAATCTATGCCGTTTACCGTGTGGTAAAAATAACACAATAACTTTATTCAGCGGGTTGTTACGATTGCAACGATATCAAATTTGTATAGATTTTTTTATGGTTTACTACTTACACAGTAAAAACACTTTTTTTTCAAAATTATTTGTTTTTGTGTCTCCATATTTGAAGAGCCATAACTTTTTAAGGCTATGTGCACACAGAGTTTTTTGCAGGCGGAATTTCTGCCTCAAAATTCTGTCTGAAAGTTTGAGGCAGATTTTCCTCTCCCTGCATGCCGATTTTCGCTGCGTTTTTCGTGGCGTTTTTCGCCAGTGGCCATTGAGACCTGCGGGCATAAAACGCCGCAAAATATGCTTTCTCTGCCTCCCATTGAAGTCAATGGGAGGTCAGAGGCGGAAACGCCCGAAGATAGGGCATGTCGCTTCTTTGGAGAAAACCGTCCTCGCCTCCCATTAAAATGAACAGGCCGTTTTTTGACTAGTTTTTTGGCGCGTTTTCCGCGTCAAAAAACTTGTAAAAAAACTCAGTGTTAACATAGCCTTATTGTTCTGCCGCTGCAGTTGTATGAGGGCTTGTTTTTTTGTGGGACGACTTGTAGTTTTTATTGGTACCATTTTGGAGTAGATGCGACTTTCTGATCACTTTTTATCACTTTTTTTTAAGTCAGGATTCACAGAAAACAGCAATTTTCCATCGTTTTTTATTTTATTTTTTACGGCGTTCACCGTGCGGGTTAAATAATGTAATAGCTTTATATTCGGGGTCGTTACGGACGCGGCGATACTAAATATGTGTAACTTTTTTGCTTTATTTTGGTTTTTTCAATAGTAAAGCATGTAAAGTTTGTAAGGGGAAAAAGTGGGTTTCACATTTTTTTCACATTTTTTTTTATTAACTTTATTAAACTTTTTTTTTTACTTGTCCTACTAGGGGACTTTAATATGCGATGATCTGATCCGATGTTTTTTAAAATGTTGTTTTAGCTCCAATTTTTCCAATAAATAAAAGAGAAAAAGCACCCCAGAATTTGTAAAGCAACCTCTACTGAGCACAGCAATACCCCATATGTGGCAATAAACTGCTGTTTTGACCCATGGCAGGACTTAGAAGGGAAGGAGCACCATTTGGCTTTTGGAGCTCAAATTTTGCTGGAATGGTTTGCGGCGCCATGTCACATTTGCAAAGCCCACGTGGGTCCAAATCAGTGGAAAACCCCCAAAAGTGACCCCATTCAGCACCCCTGAAGGAATTTATCTAGGCATATAGGGAGCATTTTGAACCCACAAGTTTTTTTGCCAAATGTAGTGAAATTAGGCCATGAAATTGAAAAGTTGCACTTTTTCAGATAAAACGCGGACATTTTCAATCTTTACAAGGAATGAAGGCGAAAAAGCACCACAACATTTGAAAAGCAGTTTCTCCTGATTACGGCTATACCCCATAAGTGGTCATGCACTGCTATTTGGACCCACGGCACGGCCCAGAAGGGAAGCTGCACCATTTGGAGCTCAAATTTAGCTGGAATGGTTTTCAGGTGCCATGTCACATTTCAAAAGCCCCTGTGGGGCCAAAACAGTAGGAACCCCTCAGAAGTGACCCCATTTGCCTTTTGCACAATTTATTGGAATTAGGCCGTACAAATTAATATCACATTTTTTCCACTAAAAAAATGATTTTTTTCATTTTTACAAGGGATAAAGGAGAAAAAACTGACCAACATTTGTAAAACAATTTCTCCCTAATATGGCAATACCCCACATGTGGTCATAAACTGCTATTTGGACACACAGCAAGACTCTAAATGTAAGGAGCGCAATTTGGTTTTTGGAGTGGAGATTTTACTAAAATTGATTTCGGATACCATGTTGCATTGAGCTAAGGTACCAGTACAGTGGAAAGCCCAGAAAAGTTACCCCATTTTGGACAATACATCCCTGAATAAATTTATCTAGAGGTGTTGTGAGCATTTTGACCCCGCAAGTGTTTTGCAGAAATTAGTGCACAGTGGATGTTGCAGATTGAAAATTGCCATTTGAAATCTGTGAACAATATGTTGTGCCCAGCTTGTGCTACTGGAGACACACACCCCATAAATTGTTAAGCGCGTTCTCCAGGGTACAGTAATACCCCATATGTGGTCATAAACTGCTGTTTGGGCACACTGTCAGGCTCAGAAGGACCGCCATTTGGCTTTAGGAGCGTAGATTTTGCTTGGTTGTAGTTTTGCTTGGGGTTTTACTGGTATTTCAGCTTATAATGTGGGGGCATATGTATTCTGTGCAGAGTACATCATGGTATATGTAAGCTGTGTGGAGTACATCAGGGTATATGTAAGATGGGCAGAGTACATCTGTGCATAATAGGATGATGTAATAATGGGGTGAATAAATAATAAAATGAATAATCCATGGGTTGGTGTGGTACGCTTTGAACCAATCCTTTATGCACAGGCCGGGTTTTTTGGGTATTGTACAAAATATCTGCGATCCAGTATTGCCTAATCTTTGACTACATCTCATCTCCGTTGCATCTACGGGGTCCACCTGTGGGGTCTAGCAAATCATGTTGTGGGGTTTTTAGTGAAAAACTCCTTGACCTAAAAAATTAGTCTGGGCTGCCATTTAGCATCAATTTGCATCATTGCGTTTTGAGAGTCATAACTTGTTATTTTTCCGTTGACGGAGCTGTGTGAGGGCGCGTTTTTTGTGGAACGAGCTGTAATTTTTATTGGTTGAATTTTAGGGTACATACAATTTTTTTTAACACTATTCCATTTTTTGAGAGACGAGGAAACCAAAAAACAGCAATTTTAGCACTGCTTTGTTTCTTCTTTTTTACAGTGTTCACTGTACAGTATAAACAACATGTTAACTTGATTCTGTGGGTTGATACGATTACAGCGACACCAAATTTATATAGTTTTTTTTTCCATTTTACTACGTTCCCACAATAAAAATACTCTTTTCTAAAAAAAATCATGTTTTAGTGTCGCCATTTTCTGACAGTCATAACTTTTTTATTTTTCAGTTGATATCGCTGTGGGAGGGCTTGTTTTTTGCGTGACGAACCTTAGTTTTTGTGGGTACCATTGTGGGGTACTTTCCGACATTTTGATCACTTTTGATTACATTTTTTCTGAGAAAAGGAGACCAAAAAAGGAAATTTGGTCATTGTTTTCTATTGAATTTTTTTTTACTGTGTTCACGGTGTGGTAAACATAACATGATATTTTTATAGCTCAGGCAGTTTCGAACGTGTCGATACCTATTATGTATAGTTTTGTCTCATTTTTTAAATTATTTTTCATTTAAAAAAGCACTTGATCAGAGACACAGGGCGATCATTGTTTTTACTACCTAAAATTTTTATTTATTCATTTTTCTTAACCCCTTCAGGACTGAGCCTGTTTTGTGGACACAGCCAATTTTTTAAAATCTGAAGTGTGAATTTATGTGGTAGTAACTTGGGAATGCTTTTACCTATCCAAGCGATTCTGAGATTGTTTTTTCGTGACATACTGTACTTTATGTTAGTGGAAAAATGTGATCAATAAGTTCAGTATTTGTTTGTGAAAAACACCAAACTTTAGAGAAAATTTCCAAAAATTTTCATTTTTGGAAATTTAAATGTATCTGCTTGTAGTTACTAATTAACATTTCCCATATGTCTACTTTATGTTGGCATCGTTTTTTGAACATCCTTTTTTTTCTAGGACGTTACAAGGCTTAGAACTTTAGCAGCAATTTCTCACACTTTCAAGAAAATTTCCAAAACCTATTTTTATAGGAACCAGTTCAGTTCTGAAGTGGCTTTGAGGGCCTTATATACACCGTGTTCCAAATTATTATGCAAATGTTATTTTTCGCTGATTTTCCTAAATAGTCGATGCAAATGACAGTCAGTATGATCTTCAAGCCATCAACCGTTGGAGTATAATGCAAATTTTATTGAACAAATCTCCTAATGATAACAGATTTTTTTTTAGAAGTAAAAAACTCAAAATGCACTGTTTCAAATTATTATGCACAACAGAGATCAAAACATTTTAAAGGTTGTAAAGAGAACTAAAATGGTAATTTGCTGAATTTGCAGCATCAGGAGGTCATATTTACAGAAATCAAAAGCTCTTTCAATCAAAAAGAATTTAACAGGCCAAGTTACATGTTAACATAGGACCCCTTCTTTGATATCACCTTCACAATTCTTGCATCCATTGAATTTGTGAGTATTTGGACAGTTTCTGCTTGAATATCTTTGCAGGATGTCAGAATAGCCTCCCAGAGCTTCTGTTTTGATTTGAACTGCCTCCCACCCTCATAGACAATTTGCTTGAGGATGCTCCAAAGGTTCTCAATAGGGTTGAGGTCAGTGGAACATGGGGGCCACACCATGAGTTTCTCTCCTTTTATGCCCATAGCAGCCAATGACACAGAGGTATTCTTTGCAGCATGAGATGGTGCATTGTCATGCATGAAGATAATTTTGCTACGGAAGGCACAGTTCTTCTTTTTGTACCACGGAAGAAAGTGGTCAGTCATAAACCCTACGTACTTTGCAGAGGTCATTTTCACACCATCAGGGACCCTAAAAGGGCCTACCAGCTCTCTCTCACCATGATTCCAGCCCAAAACATGACTCCGCCACCTCCTTGCTGACATCGCAGCCTTGTTGGGACATGGTGGCCATTCACCAACCATCCACTACTCCATCCATCTGGACCATCCAGGGTTGCACGGCATACATCAGTAAACAACACGGTTTGAAAATTAGTCTTCATGTATTTCTGAGCCCACTGCAACCGTTTCTGCTTGTGAGCATTGTTTAGGGGTGGCCGAATAATAGCTTTATACACACTTGCAAACCTCTGGAGGATCCTACACCTTGAGGTTCGTGGGACACCAGAGGCACCAGCGCATTCAAATACCTGTTTGAGCTTTGCAATGACATTTTAGCAGCTGCTCTCCTAATCCTATTAATTTGTCTGGCAGAAATCTTCCTCATTATGCCTTTATCTGAACAAACCCGTCTGTGCTCTGAATCAGCCACAAGTCTTTTCACAGTACGATGATCACGCTTAAGTTTTCTTGAAATATCCAATGTTTTCATACCTTGTCCAAGGTATTGCACTATTTCACGCTTTTCGGCAGCAGAGAGATCCTTTTTCTTTCCCATATTGCTTGAAACCTGTGGCCTGCTTAATAATGTGGAACATCCTTCTTAAGTAGTTTTCCTTTGATTGGGCACACCTGGAAAACTAATTATCACAGGTGTCTGAGATTGATTACAATGATCCAAAGAACTCTAAGGCTGGGTTCACACGACCATGTTACGTCCGTAATGGACGGAACGTATTCGGACCGAACACACTGCAGGGAGCCGGGCTCCTAGCATCATAGTTATGTACAATGCTAGGAGTCCCTGCCTCGCTGCAGGACAACTGTCCCGTACTGTAATCATGTTTTCAGTACGGGACAGTAGTTCCACGGAGAGGCAGGGACTCCTAGCATCGTACATAACTATGATGCTAGGAGCCCGGCTCCCTGCACTGTGTTCGGTCCGGGACTTGCGGCCGAAATACGTTCCGTCCATTACGGACGTAACATGGTCGTGTGAACCCAGCCTAAGACACAATACCATCTGTGAGTTTAATTGAAAAACTAATAATTAAATGTTTATGACACTTCCAATGTGCATAATAATTTGGAACACGGTGTATTAGAAACCTCCATAAGTCACCCAATTTTAAAAACTGCACTGCTTAAAGTTTTCAAAACAGCATTTAGAAAGTTTCTTAACTCTTTAGGTGTTTCACAGGAATTAAAGCAAAGTAGAGGGGAAATTTACAAATTTCTTTTTTTTTTGTCTGAAAATACATTTTAATCCATTTTTTTCTGTAACACAAAAGTTGTTACCATAGAAACGCAACTCAATATTTATTGCCCAGATTCTGCAGTTTTTAGAAATATACCACATATGGCTCTGGTGTGCTAATGTACTAAAGCACAGGCCTCAGAATCAAAGGAGCACCTAGAGGATTTTGGGGCTTCCTTTTTATTAGAATATATTTTAGGCACCATGTCAGGTTTGAAGAGGTCTTGTGGGGCCAAAATAGTGGAAACACTCCCAAAAAGACACCATTTTGCAAACTACACCCCTCAAGGAATTTATCAAGGGGTATAGAACATTGTAACCCCTTCCCGCCGCAGCCCTTTTTCAGATTTTAATTTTCGTTTTTTCCTCCCCACATTCCAGAAGCCATAACGTGTTTACTTTTCCGTCGATATAGTACTATGAGGGCTTGATTTTTGCGGAACGAGTTGTAGTTTTTCGTAGCACCATTTATTTTTCCATATAATGTACTAGAAAACAGGGAAAAAATTATTTGTGGGGTAGAAAATGAAAAAAACAGCGATTCCTCCATGTTTTTTTGCGCGCCGTTTTTACGGAATTGACTGTGCAGTTAAAACAACATGATAACTTTATTCTGTGGGTCAATACGATTATGGCAATACCAAATATATATAGTTTTTTCTATATTTTACTACTTTTACATGTAAAAATCTAAGCGTAAAAAATAAAATTTATTTTGCGTCGCCAAATTCCGAGAGCCATACGTTTTTTATTTTTCCGTCGATTAAGTGGTATGAGGGCTTATTTTTTGTGGGATAAGCTGTAGTTTTTAATAATACCATTTTGGTGTACATGCGACGGTTTGATCACTTTTCATTTCATTTTTTCATTTTTTGTGGGAGATTAGGTGACCAAAAAATAGACATTCTGGCGTTTACAATTCTTTTAACGGCGTGCAGGTTAAATAATGATATATTGTAATAGTTCAGACTTTTTCAGACGCGGTGATACCAATTATGTTTATTTATTTATTTTGTTACTATGCTCTAGGGGGAAAATGGGAAAAGGTTTTTTTTTTAACTTTACATTTTTGTAAAAAATTTTTTACACAAAAAAAACTTTATTTAACTCATTTTTACTTTTTTTATTAGTTCCCCTAGGGGACTTCAACCAGCGATCATTAGATCGCTTGCACGATATACTGCAATACTAATGTATTGCAGTATATCGTGATTCTGATAGGCACTTATTAAGCCCTGCCGGAGGGACGCGATGAGCTGTTAGAGGGGGTCGCCCCCCTCTTTCTGACAATTTAAATGCTGCGGTCGGTATTGACCGCAGCATTTAACGAATTAAACTAGCGGGATCACGCTCGAGCGTGATGCCGCTAGTTACTCTGTAACATACAGCCGACACCGGCATCTTATGGAGCGAGCTCACTGTGTGAGCCCGCTCCATACTTTCCCTACCTGACTTTGGCGTATGGATACATCAAATGTCGGGAAGGGGTTAACCCCACAGGTTTTTTGCTGAATTTAGTGGAATTTTTTCCTTAAAAATGGAAATCTAAATTTATTCCAATAAAAATAAGAAATTTTTACAAGGAATAAAGAAGAAAAAGCACCCAAAGATTTGTAAAGCAATTTATCCTGATTACGGCAATACCCCACATGTGGTAATAAACGTCAGTTTGGCTCAGAAGCGAAGGAGTGCTATTTGGCTTTTGGAGCTCAAGTTTGCTGGATTGGTTTTCGGGTGTCATGTCGGATTTGCAAAGCCCCTGAGGGACCAAATCAGTGTACATACCCCAGAAGTGACCCCATTTGGGAAACTACAGCCCTAAAAAGAATTTATCTAGGGGTGTAGTGAGCATTTTGATCCCATAGGTTTTTGCTGTATTTAGTGGAATTAGGCCGTGAAAACTTCTATTATTTTTTATTCTTTTTTACGGCGTTCACTGTGCGCTATAAATTACATATTTAATTTATTCTGTGGGTCGATGCAATTACGGCGATACCATATGTATGTCGATTTTTGATATTTTACGGTGTTTGCATGATAAATCACGGTTTTAAAAAAATTATTTTGTTTTTGTGTCGCCATATTCTAAGAGTCACAACTTTTTTATTTTTCCATCAAGAAAGTTGTATGAGGGATTGTTTTTTGCGGAACAAACTGTAGTTTTTATTGGTACCATGTTTTAGTACAAGTGACTTATTGATCTCTATGTATTCAATTTTTTGAGAGCTGAAGTGACAAAAAAATAGCGATTCTGGTATAGTTTTTTAATTATTTTTAATTATTTTTTTTCCCGTGTGGGATAAATTACATTATATTTTTATAGTTCAGGCCGCTTTTCTAATAATAAAGGACTTTATAAGGGAAAAAGGGCGATTTTTATTTTATTATTTCGAAATTTGACTTTTTTACACTTAAATTTTTTTGGAACTTTTTTTTACTTTTTTTAGTTTTTTTTAGTCCCACTAGGGACTTGAAGATCCAATTGTTGGATCGTTGTTATAATACCCTGCAATACTTATGTATTGCAGGGTATTATACCTGTCAGTTTCACACTGACAGGGGGCATATAAGGTCCTGCCTCTGGCAAGACCTTATCGCCTTCCATAGATGGCAGACCGGAAGCCTTTGTTAGGCTTCCGTTTGCCATAGCAACAATCGGCCCCCGCAATCGCGTAGAGGGGTGCCGATATTGTTGTAACAACTTAAATGCGGCGGTCGCTATTGACTGCCGCATTTAAGGGGTTAATCGATTCGGATCACCGCTGTGATCCGGCCCGATGTTTTCCCCCAGTACTAAGGCTTAAGATGAAGCGCGCACAGCTCCTGTGCCGGCTGCATCTTGAAGTGGTTTGGTTCGTCGGATTGTGGGAAGCTGCTTGTTATGCCGACGTACCAGACCCGTCATATTGCGGGAAGGGGTTAAAGAGGCTCTGTCACTAGTTTAGAAATGCCCTATCTCCAAGCTAATCTAATAGGTGCTCTGACACTGATAATGCCAGTGTCCCAAAAAGTGTATTAATTTAAAAGTAATGGACTTTTTTCTAAATATGCAAATGAGCCTATACTTGACAAATGGGCATCAACACCAGCGATTCTCCTGAGGTGGAGCTTCCTCACAGCCTCTGACACTGTCCTATCAGCATGAAGCTGCTTTAAACACAGTGTGGGCCCTTGGGCGACACAGACTTAGTAGGCCCCTTTGCAGCAAGGCAGAAAACGTCACTTTGTGCCCCCATATAGATGTTAGGCCCTGTTTATGTCTCCATATAGAAGTTAGGCCCCCAGTTTGTACCCCCCATGAATTTAGTGCCCTCTGTAGATAGTGCCACACAGCCCCCTCCCAGGTAGTGCCACACAGCCCCCCTCCCAGATAGTGCCACACAGCCTGCCTTCCTGGTAGTGCCATATAGCCCTCTTTCTGATTGTGCCACAGAGCCCCTCTCCCAGGTAGGGCCACACATCCCCCTCCTCCAAGGTAGTGCCACACAGCCCCCCCTCCCAGGTAGTGCCACAGAGCCCCCCTTCTTGGTAGTTCCACACAGCCCCCCTCCCTGGTAGTGCCACACAGCCCCCCTGCCTGAAGGTAATGCTTTGTGGCTCCTTCTAGGAGTGGTATCCCCAGCCAGGGCATTGACGACGCTCTGGCTGGGGATTCCGCTTCAGCAGAAGCCCCTGACATCACTGTCCATATATGGACTGTATAAGACCAAGAAAGAAGAAATAAATGCTGGGAGACAAGGAAGTAATGAAAAAACCAAAATACTTTATTAACATACAATAAGTCATACAATGGTAAAATAATCCATAGACCAACAGTAAAAACACGGACACTCAGCTGGGGATTTACCCAATATGTACAGATGGTACATGAAATATGTGTGGATCCCCCAATAAGAGTATTGTGAGAAATGTATAAGGGAGTATTATAATATAATCAACTTAATTACATAAATCAAGCATATGCACGTGCACAGTGGCACAGAATAAACATCATGAAAACATGGGTCAAAGCTCAAAAGCTATCCCCCTTGTCTACATCTTTATACTTTACTTTAGGTGATGACCTTCTAAATATACTTGATTATCATTGACATGGTCAGACTTAAACGGTATATACCTTACTGCTTATACAGAATACCATATATAGCATTAAATTGTTCTAATGTACGACTTTCTGTATTACTTTGTATTTAAATGTATTTAAATGCTTGAATTTATATGCATATTATTTATTTTTTATTTCTTTCAGTCCAATACAAATTGTTATATGTTATCTTATACTCTTGTTTCTAGTTGCAGCGAATGTGAGAAAGGCCTTGGTTGGGCCGAAATGTCCTTAATACCTATCGCTTGCATTTAATTTCCTTTGTTCTGTACACAATGTACCTTATGGATTGAACGAATAATAAAAAATAAAAAATTCAAATTCTTCTTGGAAATCTACACAATCATTTGGAGTGCTTTATAGGTTTCTTCATCTCTACAATTGGGGTACAACCCGAACCTAGTAATAGCACCAACAACTAGGAGTGCATCCTTACTATATTTTTTAACATTACTTCGTCTTGTTAAGGCGCACCCTACCTAGATGACGTCCGACACGTTCGCCTATGATCTGACCACTACTGCATCTATATTATCACAGGTCACTAATCCAGGTGACTTCCTCCGGATTCCACCTCAGGAATTACGCACAAGGGACTAAGAGAA
Source organism: Rhinoderma darwinii (assembly GCF_050947455.1). NCBI lineage: Eukaryota > Metazoa > Chordata > Amphibia > Anura > Rhinodermatidae > Rhinoderma > Rhinoderma darwinii. Next base: position 119,212,871 of record NC_134690.1, read on the forward strand.
GGAACTGCGCAAATATACCTCACATGATCTACATTGCGTTACTTTGGCGGAATATCATCGCCTGAACCGGATTCCACGGGGATTACGCAGCCATCTCAGACCTACTTTATTCGCTGACGACCGACAGTATTGTGAGCAGTTCCAGAAAATTCTTAATAAATGTTCTCTGGATCTTATCGTCCTAACAATAGAATATCTACAGAAATCCATTAAAGATTCGGCCGACAAGATCAAGGCTCTTGAGCAGCAATTATCTTCGTCACTATCTACTAACGATTGGGAAACCTTGAAGTCTCGCACGGATAACACTATTAAAGATTTTACTAAGGAAGTAGAATCTAGAAAGAGGGAGAAATTTCAGAGAGACGCCAACGATTACTTGAATAATCAGGTATACAGATGCCAGGATTCCTCCAACTCTTGGAGACCTCGCAGAGGATACGCCCCGGGCAACAGGTCTACGTCTGGAAGCGATACATCTGCAGAAAGACCAACTTACCGTTCACAACATTTTTTAGGAAATCGAAGGGGCAGAGGGGCCCCACCAGAAGGTCGAGGAACAGAAGGGAGAAATCGGGAACCAGGGATACAGACACGATCCCAGGTAAGAACAATGACCTGGTCATCAACATCTCCTCCTATACTTTGAGTCCAGCGGAACTGTCGGTCCTACAGAAAGGTTTATCCTTTTGTCCAACCGCTTCCTGCAACACGTTTATCCTAGAACAGGAACTCAATAGATTTTATAGATCTATGAGGCTTAAGACCCATTTTGGGGTTTCTGCTGATGTTACTGGTCCACCTATCTCTGTTGTAGCTCAAACACCATTGTCGATTGATTCACTAGGTCTATTTAACCGCAGCAACTATTCTCCGCCAAGATCATATCACGCCACAGATGCGGTAATTGAGCTAATTAAAAGGGATACACAAACGCTCCTGACTAGATACAGGATGGGTCTTTATCCACATAAAAATAATTTGACAAAACTAGAATTGGCTGCCCTGTTAGCTTTGAGTAACAACAGGGATATAGTCATCAAGCCTGCTGATAAGGGAGGAGCCATAGTAGTATGGGATAAAAAAGACTACATTCTTGAGATAGAGAAACAGTTAGCAGACACTAGGACATACAATAGGATTGAAGGTGATCCCACATCCAGCATTCGTATTAATATTGCCACTATCCTAGAAGACTATAAAGACCGAGGTACAATCGATGACAAAACTTTCAAATTCCTACAGAATCCCCATCCCATAACTCCAGTTTTCTATATTCTACCTAAAATACATAAATCTCTACAACACCCACCCGGTAGGCCTATAGTAGCCTCAACGGACTCCATTCTTTCTCCTCTCTCTATCTTTTTAGAGAAGATCCTTACTCCGCTTATCAAGACCACACCCTCTTTTATTTTGGACACGGGACATTTTCTTAAACAAATTTGTGACCTTCCAACGATTAGTCATAATTGTATCTTGGTTACCCTGGATGTCACTAGTCTGTACACTTCTATTACTCATCGAAAGGGTATCCAAGCTGTCACTCGCCTTCTTGAATCTACCACTATGTCACCCGATTCAATATCATTATGTTTGGAGCTGCTTACATTAATTCTACACAAAAACTTCTTTCTATTTGGTGATGTATTCTATGTCCAGGTATGCGGAACGGCTATGGGTTCGAATGTCGCCCCGCCCTATGCTAATGCGTATATGGCTTTATTCGAGGATGAGTATATATACAACAATCCTCTCTTTATACAACATGCCCTATGCTGGTTAAGATATATAGACGACATATTTTGCATCTGGGATGGACCTATGGGAACACTAGAGGACTTTGTCATGCACATTAACCAGGTGAGAGAGGAATTAAAATTTACCCTTAACTTTAATAAGGAAAATATCTCATTTCTGGATACCATCATTGAACTAGATGGGACAGGATCCCTCAGCTCTGACCTCTACTCTAAACCCACAGACAGAAACAGCCTACTTCATTATAACAGCAACCATTCTAGGAACACACTTTGCTCCTTACCACGGTCTCAATTCATGCGAGTATCTAGGATCGTATCTGATGTGGACACCAAAAAAATTAGACTACAGAGTATGTCTAATAAGTTCGAACAGAGAGGCTATCCAAGACGACTCTTATCAAAGGAACGCAATAGATTTACAGGGACGGGTCATGAGACCATAGTGAAAGGTCCAAAACAAGCCAGGTCACCACTGGTGCTAACATACCATCCTATAATACCGAAACTACTACAGAGCGTACGCAAACATTGGTTGGTATTACATACCGCCTATCCGGAGATCGAAGAGTTCAAAAACCCAGTGATGATGTGTTCTAAGAGACCCCCAAATGTTCGCGACCGTGTCATTAGAGCTGACATTCGCAGCTTATGTAAGACACCGCGCCAAACTTTCCTTCAGACTAAGCGTAGTGGTACTTTTCCATGTCTGCACTGTTCATGCTGCTCCAACATTATTAAAGGCGATACAATCCAACACCCTCACACCAATAAAATCTTCCCGGCTAAAGTTTTTTTTACATGCGACTCGAATTTTGTCGTTTATTTAATCAAATGCCCTTGTGGCTTAACCTATGTTGGCGAAACAACTCAACACATTCGAGATCGTATCTCAAGTCATAAATCTACAATTAGGTGCAAGAAAACGTGGCTACCACTTCCCGATCACTTTATCAAATCTAACTACAACATTTCCCAGCTGAGATTCCAAATTATTGAACAGGTTTTACGACCTAGGAGGGGTGGCAACCATATACACTTACTGAAACAACGGGAATCTTATTGGATACACACACTAGATACCTTGACACCCAAAGGCTTAAACAGAGAATTCGATTTACTATGCTGACATTATCATTAGTCTTTGTCGATCGCAGTGATCCATGTTATTAATACCATTTATTTATCTATTTCTTCCCCAGGCACGCTAAATTGAACTGACGACCAGATACAGGTACCATAAAACCGGTTCACATACCTTTTGCTCTTGTTTTTTCTATTTTTTCCTCCTTTTTTTCTTTTTCTCTATTTTCTTTCTCTCCTTTCCATATTTTAAGTATCTTTGACATCTAATTACAGATATGCCATTGATCAATACATAACCTTCTTTTTCATTTCATTATATATAATTTATTCATATATTTAGATATATATAGATGTTTCCAATACACTACGCAAAATTTATCTTTAGCCCGTTTCTCTTGATACATTCACTCATTTATTTTCTATAACATATTAAACTTGAAAATGTTGTAAACACATACATCCACCAGCATGATCGCTTTGTTTACCTACAGCAGCATTAGACCCAGATACGTCATTACTGGGCATCATAACAACAAGGATAGCTTGCGTTCCACTAGGGGACACTATCCCCCACATTGTGCATGCACCTATTTCTAGTTGCGTGCCATGCACCGGATATCCGGTATCGAGACAGGCTGTTTAAAAACAGACACATTGGTGAGCTTTTTCACACTCTGGAGCGTCTGGCAGACGCCAAGTATACCTTTCATCCTCTCTCTTGATTATATGCAGGTACGATACTTCTCTAGTCCGACACCATAACTTACTCTATTTATTGTTTATTTATGGCTCCTTTTTCTCCCCCTATATTCCTATACTTTGAAACAATAGATCGATATACAGACGCCATTTAGATCCTACATCTTCTTTCTTGACCATATACAGGTATGATACTACTCTATTCCGATAGTATGATAACAGCTTACTTCTTCTACTGTTTGTTTATCCCTTTCTCTCTTTCCTTATATCTCTATTATTCACTAGTCATTTTCCACACCGGTATTTTATGGTATGGTCTAGAGAGATATTTCCATAATACCTCTCCTACTACTATATATTTCCACTTTACCTATACTACGTATCATTATATATAGAACAGTTTTCATTTTTTGTAGGTCCTATCCCCCTTGTCTACATCTTTATACTTTACTTTAGGTGATGACCTTCTAAATATACTTGATTATCATTGACATGGTCAGACTTAAACGGTATATACCTTACTGCTTATACAGAATACCATATATAGCATTAAATTGTTCTAATGTACGACTTTCTGTATTACTTTGTATTTAAATGTATTTAAATGCTTGAATTTATATGCATATTATTTATTTTTTATTTCTTTCAGTCCAATACAAATTGTTATATGTTATCTTATACTCTTGTTTCTAGTTGCAGCGAATGTGAGAAAGGCCTTGGTTGGGCCGAAACGTCCTTAATACCTATCGCTTGCATTTAATTTCCTTTGTTCTGTACACAATGTACCTTATGGAATGAACGAATAATAAAAAATAAAAAATTCAAATTCTTCTTGGAAATCTACACAATCATTTGGAGTGCTTTATAGGTTTCTTCATCTCTACAATTGGGGTACAACCCGAACCTAGTAATAGCACCAACGACTAGGAGTGCATCCTTACTATATTTTTTAACAATACAAAAAGGTAGAACATAATATGAAAGTTTAACGTACCCATGGTGGAGAGACGGAATAACCACGCCTGAGCTCCACCCCAACGCGCGTTTCGGCGCTAATGCCTTCGTCTGGGGCCATATATTTTAGATTTAAAGAGGTCTTGTGGTTCTACAACAGTGGAAATTCCCAAAAAGTGACCCCATTTGGGAAACTACACCCCTCAAGGAATTTATTTAGGGGTATAGTAAGCATTTTGACCCCACAGGTTTTTGGCAGAAACTATTGGAAGTAGGCTGTGAAAATGAAAATCTAAATTTTTTCAAATAATTTTTTTAAATTTCCACAAGGGATAAAGGAGAGAAAGCTCCACAAAACTTGTAAAGCAATTTCTCCCGAGTAAAATAATACCCCACATGTTGTCATAAATGGCGGTCTGGACACACGGCAGGGCTGAGAAGGGAAAGAGCGCCATTTGTCCATTGGAGCTCAAATTTAGCAGGAATGGTTTGCGGACGCCATGTCACATTTGCAAAGCCCCTGAGGGGACAAAACAGTGGAAACCCCGCACAAGTGACCCCATCTTGGAAACTACACCCCTTGAGGAAATTATCTAGGGTTATAGTGAGAATTTTGACCCCACAGGATTTTTGCAGAAATTATTGGAAGGTAGGCCGTGAAAATGAAAATCTAAATTTTTTCAAATAAAATGTAGGTTTAGCTAATTTTTTTTCATTTCCACAAGGACTAAAGGAGAAAAAGCTCCACAAAATTTGTAAAGCAGTTTCTACCGAGTAAAACAGTACCCCATATGTGGTCATAAAATGCTGTTTGGACACACGGAAGGGCTGACAAGGGAAAGAGCGCCATTTGGAGCTCAAATTTAGCAGGAATGGTTTGCGGAGGCCATGTCGCTTTTTTGCAAAGCCCTTAAGGGTATAAAACATTGGAAACCCCCCAAAATTTACCCCTTTTGGGAAACTATGCCGCTCAAGGAAATTATTTAGGGGTATAGTGAGCATTTAAATAAATGATCCAATTAAAAATCCATGGATGTGTGATAAACTTTGAAGCACTCCTTTATACACAGGCCAGCTTTGTCGGGGCAGGTGTCACACTGATAAATGGTGTCTTTTCTTCTCCCACTTATGTAGCACTCTTTGCACCTTTTTCGGGTCCTTCCCTTTTTACCAGAGGAGGGGATATTGCTGGGAAAGTGTTGTCCTGGTACAATACGTGGACCATCGCTTCTAGAAGTACTGGGGCCCTCTCCTTCCTGGTTCCCAAATACATGGACCATGATAACTACCTCTTGAAAATTAAGGAATGTCCCTGTCCGGCCTGCACATTGGTATAGAACGTAAGCGTTATACAATGCCATCTGTACCATGTGCACGGCCAGCTTTTTGTACCACACCTTTGTTTTCCGGATGGCACTGTATGGCTTTAGTACTTGATCAGAGAGATCAACCCTTCCCATGTACTAATTGTAGCCCAGGATGCAATCTGGCTTGGTTGTCATTGTAGTGCTACCTCGGACATGTACAGGGGTGCTGCCGCTACCGTGTATTGTGGTCAACACAAGGACATCCCTCTTGTCCTTATACTTGACCAGTTTTAGAGAGGCCTCTCTGATTTTTGCGCACGGTACCGCATGCTGCCGTACTTTTGGTGGAGAGGCAGTTAAATAATGGGATGCTGGTGTAGAAGTTATCCACGTAGAGATGATAACCCTGGTCCAGCATTGGGTGCATCAAATCCCGCACAATTTTCCCACTAACTCCCAGGACAGGGGAGCATTCTGGAGGTTCTATCCTGGTGTCCTTCCCTTCATAAACCCTAAACCTGTAGATGTACCCTGAGCCACTCTCGCACAGCTTGTACATTTTAATTCCGTACCTCGCCCTCTTGCTTGGCAGGTATTGGCGGAATTTTAGTCTCCCCTTAAAATGTACAAGGGACTCGTCTATTGCAATGTTCTTTTCGGGGGTGTAAGCTTCTTGAAATTTGGTGCAGAAATGATCAATGACTGGCCTGATTTTGAATAGGCGGTCATATGTGGGGTCATCATGGGGCGGGCCCTGTGCATTATCATTATAATGCAAAAATTTCAGAATCATTTCAAAATGTGTCCGGGTCATTGCCATGCGATTAAATGGGATGCTGTATAAAATGTCCGTACTCCAGTATTGCCTAATCTCTGGCTTTTTTACTAGGCCCATTTGTAGCACAAGGCCCTAAAATTTCATCATATCTGCTGCCTCTATGGGGGTCCACCTAGCAAATGATGACGTAGAGTTTTGGGCTAAAAATTGCTGGGCATATAAATTTGTCTGAGCCACCATTAAATTAACAAAATCCTCAGAGAAAAAGACCTTGAAAAAGTCAATTTCTGTAAGGCCTGCAGTCTCTAACCGAATTCCTGAGCTCCCTGTGAAATCCGGAATGTGAGGCTCATAATTCTCAGGGGGTGGATTCCACATGATATCACTAATTTGAGGGGTTACCTGAGCTGATGTCCTGGGGCGCCTTTGTGGGGGTTTCTCATCACTGGATGAGGATGATGAGGAGGAGGAGCTCAAGAGGAATGGAGTAATTTCCTCTTCTCCCTCGCTGGCCGATTCAGTGTCAGAAGCCAGGATGGCGTATGCCTCCTCGGCTGAGTAGACCCTTTGGGATGATTGGGACATTTTTATTAGGGGAGTATGTAGTGCTTCAACACGTGTAATACTTCATTTATTTTTATAGAGGTGGTTGTGTGTGTTGTGCTTTTACACGTGTAAATGAAATTTATAAAAAAAAAAAAGAAGAGAAGAAAAATAAGAAAAGAATAAGATAAAAATTTAAGAGAAAGAGATTTACTGAACGTCCAATAGAAAACTGTAAAAAATTCCTGACTACCTGACACTAACTAATGAATAACTGACGCTAACGAAATAAAAAATTTAGTGAACAAACTTCAGTTAAAAACCCCAGAATGTCTGTCACTAACTGACACTAAGGCTGGGTTCACACAACCTATTTTCAGACGTAATGGAGGCGTATTACGCCTCGAATTACGCCTGAACAACCGTCTCCAATACGTCGGCAAACATCTGCCCATTGCTTGCAATGGGTCATATGATGTTCTGTGCAGACGAGCTGTCATATTACGCGTCGCTGTCAAAATACGGCGCGTAAAATGACGGCTCGTCAAAAGAAGTGCAGGACACTTCTTGGGACTTTTTGGAGCCGTTTTCTCATAGACTCCAATGAAAACAGCTCCAAAAATGGCCGTAAAAAACGCAGCGAAAAACGCGAGTTGCTCAAAAAACTTCTGAAATCAGGGGCTGTTTTCCCTTGAAAACAGCTCCGTATTTTCAGACGTTTTGGACTCTGCGTGTGCACATATCCTAACTATAATGCTGTAAATTTACTCTAAATCTGGCGCTACGCTATAAAAAATGTAGTGAACGAACTTCAGTTAGAAAAAACTGAATGTCCGGCACTAACTGACGCTAACTATAAGCTGTAAATTTATACTAAAACTGTCGCTATGCATTTCAAAAATTTAGTGAAGGAACTTCAGTTAAAAAAAAACTGAATGTCCGTCACTAACTGACGCTAACTATAACGCTGTCAATTGACTCTAAAACTGTCGCTACGCTATCAAAAATTTAGTGAACGAACTTCAGTTAAAAAAAACTGATTGGCCGTCACTAAGGGACGCTGACTATAAGCTGTAAATTTACTCTAAAAAAAAAATAAAAATATATAGCTAAAACTTCTGCTATATATTTTTTTTATAAAATGAACATTAGTAAACGTCCGCTACTCTAACGCCCTAAAGTTACTCTTTTTTACAGTTATATATATAAAAAAAAAGAGGCCCAAAAGAAACCTGCGTCAACAAATTACCACTGAGGCTGATTGTAGACTCAGCACTCAGTAGTTGCAGGGTGCACACATAAGATGGTGCAGTAAAAAAAAGGACAAAAAATAAAAAACCTGCGCCAAAAATTGAGCACAAATGCTGATCAGTGACGGCGGTAAGCGGTCACAGGATGTACACGCTAAAATGGTGTGTACAATGGGTACAAGAAGACGGAAAAAAAAACTGCGTCAAAATTACCACATATACTGATCAGTGATGGCGGTTACTGATTGGCACTCAGTGGCCGCAGGACACACACAGGGAGACGGTGCAGAAAACAGAAAAAAAAAAGTCCTGTGCCAAAAATTGAGCGCACAGAGCGATCAGTGATGGCGGTCACTGATCCGCACTCAGCGGCCGCAGGACGTAAAAAGGGGAAGAGGGGGAGGAGCACAGGGATAACAAATTTAGGGACAAAACTAGTGCTGCTGCTAAAAAAAAAAAAAAATCAGCAGCAGCACAGTTGATGATGATGACCACAGCAGAGGTGATCACACAGCACCAGGAAGCATACGGATAAAGACGTCACAGCAGGATCGCAGCACAGAAGGCCTCAGAACCGGCACGTATCAGCTCACAGACGGTCACACCAGCTCTGCTCACCGTTCCTAACCGGAGTGAGGTGGGCAGGGCTGGTGGAGGGTGTTTCGAAAACCCGCCATGGCTGCGATTGGTCGGTCGGTGCAGAAAGACCAACCGTAGCGATGGGGGGGGGGTATTGGCATCACCACCATTTATTACATGTATCAGCCAATGGCAGCGATCGCCAATGCGGGGGGGAGGCAACACCCCCCTGGGCATCGTATACAGATGGCCTGCTGTTATGAACAGCAGCCATCTTTACTTTAAATCGTTCTTATTTTTTACTATAACCTTTTTCCCGTTTGTTGTAAGTATATGACAAATGTCGGGAAGGGGTTAAAGAGAACCTTTCACCTCCCCATACATGTGCAGCTGAGTGCAGCATGTAATGAGGAGGGCTGCACAAACCCTGGGGCACTTTACAGTTTTTTTCTACCTCCCTCCATTATTTAGATATTGGTGCCGTTATATTTGGCGCCCAATATTTAAATAACCCCCTGAACTGTCAACGGGGCAAGTACCGGAAAGGGGGAGTGTTACTATGGCTGGGACACTGTCCAATCAGATATGGACAGTGCTACAGCAAGAGAGAGGATAGAGGAGAGAGTGTACGCGAGCACGCACACGCTCTCACTCTTTAGCTTTCAAGATCAGTCTTCTGCCGAACTGTCAAGGGGGTGTGTCACTGCTACGGACAGTGTAAGAGCTGGGGAGAGGAGAGCGCCAAGCTCTCCAGCTCTTACACTGTCCGTAGCAGTGACATGCCCCCTTGCCAGTTCGGCAGACAAAGTACAAGACTGATCTCTCACAGGAGCTGAAGAGATGAGAGCGCGCATGTGCGCTCTCCTCTCCACAGCACTTACACTGTCCGTAGCAGTGTCACGCCCCCTTGCCAGTTCGGCAGAAGACTGATCTTGAAAGCTGAAGAGTGAGAGCGTACGCGCGCACACTCTCTCTCCTCGCTCTTGCTGTAACACTGTCCATATCTGATTGGACAGTGTCACAGCCATAGTAACACGCCCCCTTGCCAGTACACCCATTGACAGTTCAGGGGGTTATTTAAATATCGGGCGCCAAATATAACGGCACCGATATCTAAATAACGGAGGAAGGTAGAAAAAATGTAAAGTGCCCCAGGGTTTGTGCAGCCCTCCCCATTAAATGCTGCACTCAGCTGCACATGTATGGGGAGGTGAAAAGTTCTCTTTAAATACCTGTTCCTGCCATTATGTTAGCTAATAATGATGGAAAAAGTCAATAATTTCTCATTTGTACAAATTGAATGTGCATCTTAATTTAATAAATTGATGTTATTTTTCCTTACATAAAATCTGCGTGATCAGAATGTGCTGAAAAAGAAATCAATTAACACAAAATCCAGAAAAAGTACTGCAAGATAATTAGCAGTCAGTGCTCCCAAAACTGGCATTCACTGGCGTGCAGCAGGAGAGAACTGTACAAAGAGTGTGTCATTAACAACACAGAGAAGTAGAATGAAATCTCTAACTTTAGTCATTTAAAAACATTGGAAAGATTTAATATGTATTTGCTTAACCCCTTCAGGACCCAGCCTGTTTTGGCCTTCAGGACCCAGCCAATTTTTTCAAATCTGACATGTGTTACTTTATGTGGTAATAACGTTGGAATGCTTTTACCTATCCAAGCGATTCTGAGATTGTTTTCTCATGACATGTTGTACTTTATGTTAGTGAAAAAATTTTGTCGATAATTTTGGTATTTAAAAAAAATAAAAAAATAATAATAATAAACAATTGTAACACCTCTCTTTAACCCCTTCAGGACGCAGCCTGTTTTGGCGTTGTGGCACAGCCGATTTTTTTCAAATCGGACATGTGTCACTTTATGTGATAATAACTTGGGAATGCTTTTACCTATCCAAGCGATTCTGAGATTGTTTTCTCGTGACATATTATACTTTATGATAGTAGAAAAATGTTGTCGATAAATTCAATATTTATTAGTCAAAAACACCACAATTTAGAAAAAATTTGCAAAAATTAGCATTTTTCTAAATTTAAACGTAACTGCTTGTAAAACAGATAGTAATACCACACAAAATAGTTACTAGGTAACATTTTCCATATGTCTACTTTATGTTTGCATAGTTTTTTGAATGTCCTTTTATTTTTCTAGGACGTTACAAGGCTTAGAACTTTAGCAGCAATTTCTCATATTTTAAAGAAAATTTCAAAAGGCTATTTTATCAGGGACCAGTTCAGTTCTGAGGTGGCTTTGAGGGCCTTATATATTAGAAAATCTGCAGAACTCACCCCATTTTGAAAACTGCACCCCTCAAGGTATTCGAATCAGCATTTACAAAGTGTTTTAACCCTTTAGGCGTTTCACAGGAATTAAAGAGTTGAAATTCACAAATTTTTTTTTTTTTGCCGAAATTCATTTCTAATAAAAAAAAAATTGTAACACAGAAGGTTTTACCAGAGAAATGCAACTCAATATTTATTGCCCAGATTCTGCAGTTTTTAGAAATATCCCACATATGGCCCTAGTGTGATAATGGACTGAAGCACTGGCCTCAGAAGCAAAGGAGCACCCAGTGGATTTTGGGCCTCCTTTTTTTTAGAATATATTTTAGGCACCTTGTCAGGTTTGAAGAGGTCTTGTGGTGCCAAAACAGTGGAAACACCCCAAAAGTTACCCCATTTTGGAAACTACACCCCTCAAGGAATTTATCTAGGTGTATAGTTAGCATTTTGACCGCACAGGTTTTTCGCTAAATTTATCAGAATTAGTCTGTAAAAATGAAAATCTACTTTTTACTGAAAAAACATAGAAATTTTTAATATTTACAAGAAATAATAAAGAAAATGCACCCCAACATATGTAAACCAATGTCTTCCGATTACAGCAATATCCCATATGTGGTAATAAACTACTGATTGAACCCACAGCAAGGCTCAGAAGGGAAGGAGCGCCATTTGGATTTTGGAGCACGTATTTTGCTGGATTGGTTTTCGGTGCCATGTCGCGTTTGCAACGCCCTGGAGAGACCAAAACAGGGGAAACCTCCCAAAAGTGACCCCATTTTGGAAACTACACCTCTCAAGGAATTTATCTAGGGTTATAGTTAGCATTTTGACCACACAGGTTTTTTGCAGAATTTAGTGGAATTAGGCAGTGAAAATGAAAATCAACTTTTTTCTGAAAAAGCATAGAAATTTTAAATTTTTACAAGGAATAAAGGAAAAAAGAACCACAACATTTGTAAAGCATTTTCTCCTGATTACGGCAATACCCAATATGTGGTAATAAACTGCTGATTGGACCCATGGCAGCGCTCAGAAGGGAAGTAGCGCCATTTGGATTTTGGAGCACGGATTTGCTGGATTGTTTTTCGGTGCCGCCTTTGCAACGCCCTGGAGGGACCAAAACACTGGAAGCCCCCCAAGTTACCCCATTTTGGAAACATCCCTCAAGGAATTTTTCTAGGGGTATAGTGCGCATTTACACTTCACGGGTCTTTTGCAGAATTTATTAGAATTAGGCGGAGAAAATGAATATCACAATTTTTTTCCACTAAAATGTTGAATTTTCTCATTTTCACAAGGGATAAAGGAGAAACAAACAACCAATTTTTGTAAAGCTATTTCTCCCGGGTACGGAAATACCCCACATGGGGACATACATTTTTTTCATTAGAAATGAATTAATCCTTTCCGGACTGATCAATTTTTTTGCTTTCTTATTTTCGTTTTTCACTACCCGCCTTCCAAGAGCCATAACTTTTTTCTTTTTCCGTCAGTAGAGTGATGTGCGAGCTTATTTCTTGCGGGAGGAATTGTAGTTTCTATTGAAACCATTTAAAGTGCCATAAAAAGTACTGGGAAACTGAAAAAAAATAGGAAAATATAGGTATATAGGAAAAAAATCTGATTCCATTTTTAGGGGTTTTCGTTTTTACAGCTTTCACCGTGCGGTAAAAACGAAAACTACAGCGATTTTGGCGGTTTAAATTATTTAAGTTCGTTACAGTGTTCACCGTGCGAGTTAAATAATGGTATATTGTAATAGTTCGGCCTTTTACGGACGTAGCGATATCAATTCTGTTTATTTTTTGACATTACTTTTGAAGAAAAATGGGAAAAGTTTTTTTTTTTTTTAACTTTAAACTTTTTTCTTTCTCACTACTAATAACTTTAATTCTTCTACATTTTATTAGTCCCCTTAGGGGACTTGTACCAGTGATCATTGGATCCGCGGGTACAATATGCTGCAATACTAAAGTATTGCAGTATATTGTTATTTTTACAGACTCCTGTAAGAGCGCGATCGCTGTTCCTGTCCGTTAGTCCCGGGTGTCAGCTGTAATACACAGCCGACACCCGCAGCGTAAGAGCCCGCTCCATACATCAACCCACTCACCATGACGTGCTATTAAGTCATAGTGCGCAAAGGGGTTAATGCACAGCGGGTGGTGTGAAAATTGCAATTTTCCACTGATACGCCATTTTAGTGCATAATATGTCGTGCCCAGTTTGTGCCCCTGAAGACAAATACCTCATAAAGCGTTAAGTGGGTTCTCCCAGGTTTGGCGATGCCATATATGTGGGCATAAACTGCTGTTTGGGCACGCTGCAGGGCTCAGAAGGGAGGGACGCCATTTTGCTTTTGGAGCGCAGATTAAGCGTGGTAGTTTTTCTGTTTTGGGTTTTGCTGGTATTTCAGTTTATAATGTGGGGGCATATGTAATCTGTGCGGGGTACATCAGGGCATAATAAGAGGGTATAATAATGCGGTAAATAAATAATAATTCATAGATGTGTGGCCGGTGTCGCACTGATAAATGGTGTCTGATGTTACCCGTTTTTAGAAAACACTGCACATTTTGCATCGCCATATTCCTGGGAGCCAGAACGTCTTTATTTTTTCACCACCGGAGCTGCGTGAGGGCTTATTTGTTGCGGGACAATCTGTACTTTTCATTGTTACCATTTTGGGGTAGATGCGATTTTTTTGATCACTTTTTATTACATTTTTTTGCAAGCCGGGTGACCAAAAACAAGCAATTCTGACAATGTTTCTTAGTTTATTTTTTTGCGGCGTTCACCGTGCACTATAAATGACCATTATATTTTATTCTGCGGGTCGGTACGATTACAGCGATACCATATGTATATAGGGTATTTTTATGTTTTGCAGCGTTTGCACAATAAAATCACTTTTATATAAAATGTATTTTCTGTGTCACCATATTCTGAGAGCCGTAACTTTTTTATTTTTCAGTCAAAAAAGCTGTGTAAGAGCTTGTTTTTTGCGGGACGGGTTGTAGTTTTTATCAGTATTATTTTCGGGTACATGCGACTTTTTGATCACTTTTTGTTCTCTATTTTGGGAGGGGTGGTGACCAAAAAATAGCGATTCTGGTGTCGTTTTTTATTGATTTTTTTGGGGTGTTCATCGTGTGGGAAAAATAACATTATAGTTTTATAGTTGGGGTCGTTACGAACGCGGTGATACCAGATATGTGTACTTTTTTAACGTGTTCATTTTTTTCCTATAATGAAAGTCTTATAGGAAAAAAATGCAGTGTTACTTTATATAACTTCTAACTTTTATTTTTACACTTTTTTTAAAACATTTTTATTACTTTTTTTTACTTTTTTCACTTGTCCCACTAGGGGACACTTAGGGTATGTTCACACACACTAATTACGGACGTAATTCGGGCGTTTTTGCCCCGAATTACGTCCGAAAAATGCGCCTCAATGGCGTTGACAAACATCTGCCAATTGAAAGCAATGGGCTGACGTTTGTCTGTTCACACGAGGCGTATATTTACGCGCCGCTGTCAAATGACGGCGCGTAAATAGACGCCCGCATCAAAGAAGTGACCTGTCACTTCTTGGGGCGTAATTGGAGCCGTTATTCATTGACTCCAATGAAAAGCAGCGGCAATTACGTCCATAATGGACGCGGCGTTCAAGCGCCTGCACATGCCGTTACGGCTGAAATTACGGGGATGTTTCCTCCTGAAAACATCCCCGTAATTTCAGCCGTTACGGACGCTGTCATGTGAACATACCCTTCAGCGTCCGTAACGGCTGAAATTACGGGGATGTTTTCAGGAGGAATGGGCAGATGTTTGTCAACGCTATTGAGGCGCATTTTTCGGACGTAATTCGTGGCAAAAACGCCCGAATTATGTCCGTAATTAGTGTGTGTGAACATACCCTAAGGGTATGTTCACACGACAGCGTCCGTAACGGCTGAAATTACGGGGATGTTTTCAGGAGAATACATCCCCGTCATTTCAGCCGTAATGGCATGTGCAGGCGCTTGAACGCCGCGTCCATTACGGACGTAATTGGCGCTGCTTTTCATTGGAGTCAATGAATAACGGCTCCAATTACGCCCCAAGAAGTGACAGGTCACTTCTTTGATGCGGGCGTCTATTTACGCGCCGTCTTTTGACAGCGGCGCGTAAATATACGCCTCGTGTGAACAGACAAACGTCAGCCCATTGCTTTCAATGGGCAGATGTTTGTCAACGCATTCAAGCCGTAATTTCGGACGTAATTCGGGGGTTAATACGCCCAAATTATGTCCGTAATTAGTGTGTGTGAACATACCCTAACTGTCATTGTGACGTGGTAATGGTAGTGGTAAAAAATGGGACATGCTCTATTTGCCGGCGTTCTCCCAGCTGCCCCGGCTATTGTAGAAGTCTATGGGGCCGTGTAAAGAACGGCTGTCACTCGGATGTGATCCGACTGACGGCCGAGCTTTCTGACGATCGTTTGGTCTCTTCTCGTCCTTACAGTGCGAAGTGCATGTGAGGAGGAGGAGGAAGAGGAGGGGGGGTATTTTTTGCTCCCTGTAGGAGCGGAATCCCCAATCACCAGCCACAGCATTGCCAAAGCTGTGGCCGGGGATTCCTTTCCAGGAGAAGTCCCTGACTTCACTGTCTATATATGAACATTGACGGCAGGGACTTCTCTTGGCCAGGTCCCCTACTCCTGAAACGGAATCCCCGGCACTGTGGCCGGTGTTTACACTCCAGGAGAATTCCCTGACCTTACTGTCCATATATATGAACATAGTGATGTCAGGGACTTCTGAAGCAGAATCCCCAGTGATGTGGCCGGTGCTCCTGGAGAAGTCCCTGACTTCACTGTCCATATGGACATTGAAGTCAGCGACTTCTCCTGGAACAGTCCCCTGCAGTGGCGCTATCTACAGGAAGGTAGGAGGTGCCATCTATGGGGGGGGGGGTGCTATGTAAAAGGGTGCTGTGTAGAGCTACCTACAGGGGGGCTGTGTGGCATTACCCACAGGGAGGCTGTGTGGCATTACCTACAAGGGGCTGTGTGGCATTACCTA
The DNA here is from genome assembly GCF_050947455.1 of Rhinoderma darwinii. Classification (NCBI taxonomy): domain Eukaryota; kingdom Metazoa; phylum Chordata; class Amphibia; order Anura; family Rhinodermatidae; genus Rhinoderma; species Rhinoderma darwinii. The sequence continues at coordinate 119,229,204 of NC_134690.1, forward strand.
CAGGGGGCTGTGTGGGATTACCTACAGGGGGGCTGTGTGGCATTACCTACAGGGGGTAGGTATCTGCAGAGGTAAGTGTGTGGCAAAAATGTAATTCATCCGTTTTTAAAACGGACAGGGAAAAAAACGGATGCATAACGGGTCAAAATCGGCCATTAAAAACGGAAACACGACCCGGAATAGAAACGGAACAGATGCAAAACGACACTCGGACTCTGTCGTGTGAATAGAGCCTAACTTGGATCTGTGTTTTTTGTTTTTTTGGTACATATTATTTATTTATTTTTCCTTTTCTGTATGTATACCTCGGATGTCAGTGCTAAGAGAATTGTCTTTACAGATTATGTAATGATGTTTAGATTTTAGCGGCCCTGCAAGATCTGCCTGTGATTTGATTATGAATTATGAATCTGATGTCCTTTTTTGTTGTCATACCTGTTGTTTATTTCAAATATATTATAAAAATTTGAATTGAATATAAATGAAGAATATAAATGAAGCACACACTGGTCCTCATGCATAAATATTGTGCAAATAAAAACAAAAAACTGACTCCCATAGCAACCAATCAGATTTCAGCATTCAGGATACAAAATAAAAGAAGTGGTGTCATGGGCACCTGTGGGCAGCAATGCCCCTCCTAGTCTGTACTATATATATATATATATATATATATATATATATATATATATATATATATATATATATATATATGTATATGTGTATATATATGTATGTGTATATGTATATGTGTATATGTATATATATATATATATATATATATATATATATATATATACATACATATATATACCCTTCAGGACGAAGCCACTTTTTAATTTACATTTTTCACTTACCTCCTTCCAAAAGCCATAACGCTTTTATTTTTACGTCAATAGAGTGGTGTAAGTGCTTATCCTTTGCGGGAGGAGTTGTAGTTTCTGTTAGTAGCATTTAAAGTACCATATCATGTACTGGAAAACGGAAAAACTTCTTTGCGGGCTGAAATTGGAATAAACTGCGATTCCTCCATTGGTTTTTGGGTTTAGCTTTTACGGCTTTCACCGTGTGGTAAAAATGACAACTTAACTTTATTCTGTGGCTCAATACAATTATGGTAATACCAAATTTATATACTTTTTTTTATATTTGTCATTTCTTTTTAAAAAACAAAAACTTTTTGTTAAAAAAAAAATTGTTTTGTTTCATCATATTCTGAGAGCCATAACGTTCTTATTTTTCCAAGAATTGAGCGCTGTAGTTTTTATCGGTACCATTTTGTGGTACATAAAACGTTTTTGTTTTTTTTTACGGCGTTCACCGTGCACACTAAATGACTTTTACGGATGCAGAGATACCAATTTTGTTTATTTTTTTATTTTTTACATTACAGAAAAAATGGGGAAAGTTTTTTTTTTTTAACTTAATATATTTTTATTTTTTTTCACTACTAAAAACTTAATTTCACTTTTTTTGTCACACATTCCATTAGTCCGTCTAATGGATTTAAACCAGTGATTGTTATTATGTGTATATGTATTGCAGTATAATGACATTTTTACAGGCTTCTGTTAAGCCCTGCCACAGAAGTTCTGGTGGCCTTCATTAGGCCTCTGGGCTGCCATGACAACCACCGTCACCCCCGATCTCGTTGCGGGGGGCCATGAGCTGTTGGAGGGGGCTCTTTTCAACGCCTCAGATACTGCGGTCGCAATTGACGACAGAATTTGAGGGGTTAAACAGCCAGGAACAGCACGATTGCTGTTCTTGGCCGTTAGTCTCGGGTGTAAGCTCGGGTGTGAAACTCCCTGAGTATGGAGCGCGCTCAGCACGTGAGCACGTAATCAACAAAATAAGCCCAGAATGACAGATAATGGTAACTAGATCTGTATCTCACTTCCTCTATGTGTTTAATTTATTTTTTCTTGTCATATGTGGACATTTAATGCTTAATGTAGCTTTTACCTCCTCAACCTGGCTGTGAGAACTGTGAATCTGTGGAATAGTCTACCTCAGGAGCTGGTCACAGCAGGAACAGTAGATGGCTTTAAAAAAGGCTTAGATAATATCCTAGAACAAAAAAAATATAAGCTCCTTTGTCAATGTGTAGAATTCTTCTTTGAATGTTGATCCAGTCAGATTAAACCTTCCTCTGGATCAATAGGGGTAAAACAAAGTTCTATAATTTATCCAATCCCCTCCATTTCTCCCATCCCTTGGTTGAACTTGATGGACATATGTATTTTTTTCGACTCTACTAACTAACTATATATATATATATATATATATATATATATATATATATATATATATATATATATAAATAAATATACAAAATAGGTAAAACTGAACATCTGTAAACTGTCAGGGAGTATTTGGAGGTAATTTTATAATGGCCGCTTATGGGATCTAATCTTTTACCATAATAACAGTTAACTTATACGCCTATAGATTACCATACCTTTCCATTAGCTATATGAACAAGCAGTAGCCTAAATCCTTTCGATCAGACTTTTTCAGTACCTAATAATAGAAGTTTTGTGCTGGGATATGTAACGTTTGAGTACCCCTACCTATTCCCTCCTGCTGTAGATAACTGTCACGGAGCGGGTTAGTGGACCCACTAGGCCGTACCGCCGCAGCGGGGAGGCAGCTGGCCAAACAACAGGACACCCCAGAAATACAATGTCCCGCACAAGGGTACCTGAATAGTCCAGATGGTGGCCGCAGCTCTGGCACAGATGAGATGGGTGCAGCAGATGGCGCCAAACGTGGCGGATGACACAGGAGCCGCGAGTTGCGCCAGACGTGGCAGACTCCTCCGGACGTGGCAGATAACACAGGACGTGGCGGATTCCTCCGGACGTGGCAGATGACACAGGACGTGGCGGATTCCTCCGGACGTGACAGACGACACAGGACCTCCGGACGTGGCAGATGACACAGGACGTGGCGGATTCCTCCAGACGTGGCAGACGACACAGGACGTGGCACGACTTGATACTAGGGCAAAGCACGGGAAACAGGAACGGGGAACAAGGTACGGGTAACAACAGGAACGGGAAACACTAAGGGACCATTTGCAAGACAGACTGGGAAAACTAACAACGCTCAGGCATCGAACTAGGAGGCTGGACCCCTCTTATAGCCCAGGGTACTCACGGGTCAAAGGTCGTTCAAGATGTCCGGTTCGCGCGCTGCCCCTTTAAGAGCGGGGACGAGCGTGCGCGCGCACCCTGCGGGCTCCGGCGGAGGTGAGTGGATGCAAGCGCTGGCATCTCCTGAGGAGGAGGCTGGGGTCAGCGCTTGCCGACTCGTGGCTGCAGCTGTCAGCGGGAGGCTGGAGCTGAAAGCCCGCAGCCGCGGACATTACAATAAGGAAGAAAGATTCTTGGTCAAGGAAACTCAGTACTGGGTCTATTGTAAGACAATAGACACTACCCTCATCAGCCATCTTATTACCCAGTTGTCCAACTTTTTTTTTGTACGTTTCGGTACTCTACATTCTTAAATATCTATAAATGTTAAGCTTCATATACCCAGGGCTAAATCAAGTTTTGAATGCCTCAGAGCAAAGAAGTTGATGGGGCATTTTTCCCAATCAACTTTTTATGCTATGTCAATGTGGGAGTCTAGGAACATAAAGTACTTGTGTCAGTTGGCTGTCCAGTAAGTTATGCTTGGGAGTTGTAAGTATACATGTGGCCGCTAAGCTCAAGCTCAGTTTAAATAATATATATGGACAGTGATGCCAGGAGCTACAATGCTAGAGTTCTCAGTTAGAGCATCGCAAGTGCTCTGGCAGGGGACTCCAGGCCCTGGGAATGCCCTTAACGTCACTGCCCATAAATGGACAATGATTTTATGAGCTACAATGCCGGGTCCCCCACCATATATGCAATGTCAAGAGCTTTACAATGCCGGAGTTCCCGGCCAGAGAACTTGCGATGATCTGTCTGGGAACTCTGGCCCTGGAGAAGGCCCTAACATCACTGACTTTGTAGCTTCTGATATTACTGTACGTATATGGACAGAGTCCCCAGCCAGAGCGTTGGAAGGTAATATATACCTGTAAAAGATGCCGTACGGGAGCATCCGTCACCCATAGACTAAATGTAAAAAAAAAAATGTATACTGGACGGTATACAGATGTAGCGATATTTAACTTGACTTTTAACAAGTTAAATAAACAGTGGCAAGAAACGTTAAGTTGACATTTTCAATGTTTTTTAATGGATTGATAAGTTGTCACGTTGCAGCAAGTTACATATGCACGGCTGTTTTGTTTTTTTTTTTGCAGAATCCCTCAGAATGGAATAGCGTAGTCTACAAAGCTATTCCATCCTTAAAAAAATGTATAATGATGTATATTACTGACGTGGAAGTCAATGGCTCAAAATATATTAGACTGAAATTTAGACGAGGCACTTTATCCAGCATCCTAATCAGGATATTTCGTACCATTATATATCGAGAGAGGAGAAGAAAACACACAGACGCTGCTGATATGCTCAAAATACTCCTCTGGAGGTTTATTTCCAAACTCAAACTATAATACGATCATTCAGAAGGGGTGTAGGCTTGAGGTTAACCAATCAGAGACAATGTGACAATAATTCTTATTCAGCCAATTATAGACATACAATACATTCCAGATACATCATTATACTTGTTCACACATCAGGTTTGCAGGTGGCCTTATCTCTCTTGGCTAGAATGTTCCTGTAAGATGGGGGAGGCATTCCCACAAGCATATTTGCCACCCTCCCATCTCACTCCCTGTGCCTTTTCTGCAAGCTTCGTATGGGAGCCAAGGTCAAAGATAAAACATACGAAATCAACATTACTGGCGTTAAAGGAACAATGTCTTTCTTATTCACTACAAAAGAACCAAGATGGGAACTCCAGACAAGATGGCTGCTGCACGAAACAAAATAATTTAAACATTATCATCACTTTCACATAATACATATCTTAGAAATTCGGCATCCTGCTTGATAATTCATAATGTAATTTCATACAGAGAATATAAGCAAATAAATCATCCTTCACAAACCCCCCTTTTTCTCATATTAAATTACAGAAATGATATATTATGATTATAAAATTCAAACAATATATCAATAGGGCCACAACTAATATGATGCCATCACCAATGTCCAGTTTTGGTATGGGGTCCCACCAGTGCATTGACAAGTCCTGTATATGGTTCATTCCCGGTTCGAAGTGCTATCCTCTTCTCTCTTCTGCTCTTTACAGACTGTCACCCTCAGGGTAACCCACACAATTGTGGAGTCAGACTGTACGGTGCTGTCCAGCGGGGGATTTATTATTACCCCCTCCTGGTCACTTACTTATTAAAACACTTGGATGCTGCTAACAGGTTCACTCAGTTGTCTTTGCTTTACTTTGACCATTGCTAATGTCATCAGGACTTGGCTTGGTCCTTCTCATCTGTCAGACACACCGTCTCTTTTAGTATACATCACCGGGCTGTACTGTGAGCCTGGGGTGAGTTCCTACGTAGACGGATTAGTGGAGTTTTATTATGACTACCACAAACCCTCCGCATCTGTGCTCTTCCTCCGGCAAGTTGCTTGGCTACGCGGATGCTTAGAATTGTGACACTGCCGTCAGTTCATGACAAACGCGTTGTATTGGCTCCAGCTGCGCCTGCCACATCTCAGTGATGGAGTTCATCATGTTAAAGTCTTTTAGTTCATGTTTCCTGGCACTTGCTGGGGACCCCTAATCCTTGTCAATTGTTAAAATAAATGCTAATCTGGTGATATCATCTACGTAATATAAAAGTTGTTCTAAGTACAAACAATAACAATGTCAGGCCCTTAAACTAAATCAAACAGACCTTTATATAAGAAAAACGTCTGTGTTACAATGGACATGGCACCTAGAAAATGTGTAGTTTCTGGGTACATTGTATTTGCACTTGGTGTTACACTTTTCAGCAGGATTTGTACCTTGATCTGAGCTGATTGCCTGGAACAGCTCCAACTCACAGAAATATACACAGATTCCACATGTTCATCTGACAAATGTCGCAAACCAATTTTTCTTACTCTGACTTGTATTGCCTGGGAAGGCCTCTCAAGGTCTGTTCCCTTCGTGGGAGGCGGGTATGATAAGGTTGGAACCGGTCGGCCAGGACTGTTCTGTAGGCAAATTAAACAGCTCTAACAGAATTTAGCAGCAACAGCTGTAAAGCCTGGGACATACCAATTAGATCTTACCACATCGATCCTTGCAATCTTGGGGCATATGTGAGGTCACACACCATCAATGCAAGTGCCATCAAGAGTGCCTTGGGTGCTACCGGTTTACCTTCCTTTATCCGTCCACACTATGTTAGAATCTGGTTTTCACGACTTCCGTTCCAAGTTGGGACTTCCTGTGAAGAACAATCTTTTTCATTGTATAATCATTAATTGATCTTAATCAGATAATTAATTTGAAGAAAAACATTAACAAACAACATCTTTACTTTAAACGTTCACATTGAGCAGTAACTAGAAGTGATACATGCAAACTCTTTTTTCTTCTTTTTATATATATATATATATATATATATATATACACACACACATACATACACATACATATATATACTGCACAGAATTATTGGCTCTAAAATTTTCCTTTCACGACAACAACAAAAAAATAAATAGATAATAATGTTTTCAAATGGGAATATTCCGCTTCTGTACCTTTTATCTGACGCATGCCTCCAATAGTCCAATGCTGAGGCTGGTCTAGAACGTTACATAAAACGTAACCTCAGTATTTAACCCCTTCCCGACATTTGCCGTACATGTACGTCATGGAAAGTACTGACTTCCCGCATCTTGCCGTACATGTACGTCAAACGTTTGGCACCGGCTCAGAAGCTGAGCCGGTCCCATCATCACCGGATCTCAGCTGTATCTTACAGCTGACATCCGACTGTAACGGCGGGGACCGAAATTAGCTTCGATCCCCGCCATTAACCCCTTAAGTGCAGCGCTCAAACGCAATCGCTGCACTTAAGGTGTTTGCAGCTCATCGGAACCCCAGTAATGAAATTGCCGGGGTTCCGGTGGCTGCAATGGCAACCGGAGGCCTAATACTGGCCTCCCGGTCTGCCTAGCACCGAAGCCGGTCAAGATCCGCCCGGCGGCGGAGCCTGATCGGCTTCCGTAGCTGCCGGCAAGATGGCGCCGGGTCAGGAGCTGATCCGGCGTCATCAGCGGTGGAAGTCAGCTGTACTGTACAGCTGACATCCACCTGTAACGGCAGGAACCGGAGCTAGCTCCGATCCCTGCCATTAACCCCTTCGATGCAGCAATCGAAAGCGATTGCTGCATCGTAGCGGTTACAAGCAGATCGCCAGCCCTGACAGGCAATCGGGACTGGCGACTGCTGTTATGGCAACAGGAGACACAATGGTCTCCTGCTCTGCCATTACGGAAGCCGATTTAGGCCCCGCCGGGAGGCGAAGCCTAAACGGCTTGCTGTCAGTGAATGACTGACAGATCTAATACATTGCACTACATAGGTAGTGCAATGTATTAGAAAAAAAAAAATCTGACCGTTGGACCTTCAAGTCCCCTAGTGGGACTTGAGAAAAAGTGTAAAAAAAGTATAAAAAAGTGTAAAAAAAAGTGCAAAAAATAAAAGTTTGAAAACAATAAAAGTTTCAAGTAATCAAATAACACACAATCCCCCTTTTACTCTTATCAAGTCCTTTATTATTGAAAAATAATAATAAACCATATGTATTTGGTATCGCCACGACCGTAACGACCGGAGGTATCAAAATATTATATTATTTATTGCACGCGGTGAACAGCGTAAAAAAAACCCGTAAAAAACGTTACCAGAGTTTCTGTTTTTTAGTCACTTTGCCCTACAAATATTACAATAAAAAGTGATCAAAAAGTCGCACGTATCCAAAAATGGTACCTATAAAAACTATAGCTCGTCCCGCAACAAACCAGCCCTCATACCGCTACGTCTATGAAAAATAAAATTAGTTATGGCTCCAATAAGTCAGGAAATAAAAAAATATGCAGTTGTGCCCGAGGAGAACATTTCTTCTGTTTCAAGAGGCGATTTATCAAGGACCTAAAATTAGGGAACCAGGAAGGGAGGGCCCAATCATATCCGATGGAAGCGACGGTGCCCGTATTATACCAGGATAATACTTTCCCAGCAAAATTCCCCAAACTACAAAGGCGCGGAGTGTGGACCAAAAGGGGGATAAGAAATGACACCATTTATCAGTGCGACACCGGCCTGTGCAGAAAGGATTGCTTCACAGCGTAACACACATCTATGGATTATTTTTATTTTTTTATACCACCTGACTATGCCCCTTATATACTCCGCCCCGCTTACATGTACCCCCACATTATAAAACACCAGCAATACTCAAACAAATATAGTACCAAGCAAAATCCGCTCTCCAAAAGCCAAATGGTGCTCCCTCGGCCCTGAACCCTACAGCGTGCCCAAACAGCAGTTTCCTTCAACATATATGGCACCGTCATACCCGTGAGAACCCTTTTAACAATTTTTGTGGTGTGTGTCTCCAGCGTCATAAGCTGGGCATGACATATTTGCCACTGAATGGCATATCTAGGGAAAAATATAAATTTTTAATTTGCACCATCCGCAGCGCATTCATTTATGGAAAAGACCTGTGGGGTGAAAATGCTCACTACACCCCTTAATAAATGCCTTGAGGGGTGCAGTTCCATAATGGGGTCACTTATCAGGGGTTTATTTTTATTATTTCACATCTGAGCCTCTGCAGTTGTGAACCAATACTTTGTAAATCGCCAAATTAGGCCTCCACTCCGCATGGTACTCTTCACTTCTGAGCCCTGTCATATGTCCAGACAAAAGATTAGGGCCACATGTAGGGTGTTTCTAAAACCGGGAAACACCGCATAATAATTAGAGAGCTGTCTTGTTATGGTGGCACAAGCCGGGCACCACATATTGGCATATCTATGGAAAAAAATCCCATTTTCACTCTGCAACATTGAGCGCACACTAATTTCTACAAAACACCTGCAGGGTTAAAATGCTTACTACACCCCTTGGTAAATGCATTGAGGGGTGTAGTTTACAAAATGGGGTCACTTCTGGGGGGTTTCCACTGTTTTGGGCCCACAGGTGCCCAGAAACCAATCCAGCAACATCTGCACTCCAAATGGCGGTCCTTCCCTTCTGAGCCCTGCCGTTTGCCCAAACAGCAGTTTATGACCACATATGGGGTATTGCCGTACTCGGGAGAAATAGCTTTACAAATGTTGGGTTCTTTTTTTCCTTTATTTGTTGAGAAAATGAAAAAATTTGCGCTAAAGCTACGTCTTATTGAAGAAAAAGGACTGTTTTTATTTTCACTGCCTAATTCTAATAAATTCTATGAAACATCTGTGGGGTCAAAATGCTCACTACACCCCTAGATGCATTCTTCAAGAGGTGTAGTTTCCTAAATGGAGTCCCTTTTTGGGCGTTTTCATTGTTTTGTCCCCTCAGGGGCTTTGCAAATGTGACCTGGCCTCCGCAAATCATTCCTGCTAAATGTGATCTCAAAAAGTCAAATAGTGCTCTTTCCCTTCTAAGCCCTGCCGTGTGTCCAAACAGCCGTTTATTACCACATGTGGGGTATTGTTTTACTCGGGAGAAATTGCTTTACAAATTTTGTGGTGCTTTTTCTCCTTTAGTCCTTCTGGAAATGAGAAAAAATTAGCTAAACCTACATTTTCTTTGAAAAAATGTAGATTATTATTTTCAGGGCCTACTTCCAATAATTTCTGCAAAAAAACTGTGGTGTCAAATCGCTCACTATACCCCTAGATAATTTCCTCAATGGGTGTTGTTTCCAAAATGGGGTCACTTGTGGGGGGTTTCCACTGTTTTGTCCCCTCAGGGGCTTTGTAAATGTAACATGGCCTCCGCAAACCATTCCTGCTAAATTTGAGTTCCAAAAGCCAAATGGCGCTCTTTCCCTTCTCAGCCTCGCCGTGTGTCCAAACAGCCGTTTATTACCACATGTGGGGTACTGTTTTACTCGGGAGAAATTTCTTTACAAATTTTATGGTGATTTTTCTCCTTTAGTCCTTGTGGAAATGAAAAAAAATTAGCTAAACCTACATTTTATTTGAAAAAATGTAGATTTTCATTTTCACAGCCTACTTGCAAAAATTTCTGCAAAAAACCTGTGGGGTCAAAATGCTCACTATACCCCTAGATAATTTCCTCAAGGGGTATAGTTTCCAAAATGGGGTCACTTGTTTGGGGTTTTCACTGTTTTGTCCCCTCAGGGGCTTTGTAAATGTGACATGGCCTCCGCAAACCATTCCTGCTAAATGTGAACTCCAAAAGCCAAATGGCGCTCTTTCCCTTCTCAGCCACGCCGTGTCTCCAAACAACCGTTTATTACCACATGTGAGGTATTGTTTTACTCGGGAGAAATTGCTTTACAAATTTTGCGGTGCTTTTTCTCCTTTAGTCCTTGTGGAAATGAGAAAAAAAATCGCTAAACCTACATTTTCTTTGAAGAAATGTTGATTTTAATTTTCACGGCCTACTTCCAATAATTTCTGTAAAAAACCTGTGCGGTGAAAATGCTCACTACACCCCTAGATAATTTCCTTGAGGTGTCTAGTTTCCCAGATGGGGTCACTTTTGGGGGATTTTGACTGTTTTGGCACCGCAAGAGCCCTTCAAACCTGACATGGTGCCTAAAATATATTCTAACAAAAATAAGGCCCCAAAATCCACTAGGTGCTCCTTTGCTTCTGAGGCCGGTGTTTCAGTCCAGTAGCACGCTACGGCCACATGTGGGATATTTCCTAAAACTGCAAAAACTGGGCAACAAATATTGAGTTGCATTTCTCTGGTAAAACCTTCTGTGTTATAAAAAAAATTGTATTAAAAATGTATTTCTGCAGAAAAATATGAAATTTGTAAATTTCACCTCTACTTTGCTTTAATTCCTGTGAAATGTTTAAAGGGTTAAGACATTTTCTAAATGCTGTTTTGAATACTTTGAGGGCTGAAGTTTTTAAAATGGGGTGACTTTTTTGGGGTTTCTAATATATAAGGCCCTCAAAACCACTTCACAACTGAACTGGCCCCTGTAAAAATAGCCTTTTGAAATTTTCTTGAAAATGTGAGAAATTGCTGCTAATGTTCTAAGCCTTGTGAGGTCATAGAAAAATAAAAGGATGTTCAAAAAACGATGCCAATCTAAAGTAGACATATGGGGGATGTTAATTAGCAACAATTTTGTGTATTATAACTGCCTGTCTTACAAGCAGATACATTTAAATTGAGAAAAATGCTAATTTTTGCAATTTTTCGCTAAATTTTGGTGTTTTTCACAATTAAATACTGAACATATCGAGCAAATTTTGCCAGTAACATAAAGTCCAATGTGTCACGAGAAAACAATCTCAGAATCGCTTGGATAGGTGAAAGCATTCCGGAGTTATTACCACATAAAGTGACACATGTCAGATTTGAAAAATGAGGCTCTGTCAGGAAGGTCAAAAGTGGCTAAAGAGGGAAGGGGTTAATATTCCCACAACACTTCTTGAATACAGTTATTAAACAAACTAACTTTGGGATAACATCTGGAGAACTGCTGATATCTTATTGTACAAACATCAGTTCAATACTTGGGATAAAAACGATTCCCCAGTCACTACACACAACTTCTGCAGTGGGGAAGATACAGGCCGGGCTTCAGACCACCCTGAGAACAGGTCTGCACATACGAACACCTTTTCATACACTTCTACCTCGAGTAGTTGTATATTCTGCAGTCGCTGGGACGGGTAATCTGAACAGGGTTGCACTTTTCATAGGTACCTTTACTGTTTTACCTATGTCATGCCATGCGCACATCATGCAGGCTGCTACAAACCTAGTGGTGGCATTATTATATCCAGGGACATGCCAATTTACTGATACCTGGCTGCACATACCCTTGTTGTCAGTTCTGTCCTCTCTTGCTCTCTCAATTGGCTTACCCGATGATCCAACAAAGTTCCTACTACCAATGGCCCATAATTGTGGGCGATGCCAAAAGCGTACCTAGAGTCAGTGTAAATATCGGCCGTCTTATCTTCTGCCAGGTTACAAGTCTCAGTGATCACCTCCAGCTCTGCTCCTTGAGATGAACAAGAAGGTGAGAGTGGTTTCTGGATGATTTACCTTATGCCTCGTATCCTGTCTTGTACATACTGTATATGATCAAGTATCTCTACATTACAAATTTACATTGGAAACCCATGTCACATATAGATAGAACATTTCAAAAGGATGGAGTTTTATTTTTCCACATTCATCTGATCATCCAGGACACTTGTAAATCCCACCCACCAGGTCCTGTAAATACCTGATTAATACAAAAACAAACAAATTATGTTACTGAAATCTGGCATAAAATGAACAATGTTCAGACAATTTTTTTTGTTTTGTCTTCTCCCCAATTTAAATCTGTAAAGACTCATCTGTGAGTGACGTCACCTCGCCTCCTGTGTAAATTTGCAGGAGGGGGATGGTCTCTAACACAGTACCTCATATTGTGTGGAGACTACAGCACAGCATACCCAGTGTCATATTTACCGTTCTGGAAGGATCTGGAACCATCTATACAGAAAAACTTCAAAATTACTGTCATACACATTTAACCCCTTCCCTCTTTGGCCACTTTTGACCTTCCTGACAGAGCCTCATTTTTCAAATCAGACATGTTTCACTTTATGTGGTAATAACTCCGGAATGCTTTTACCTATCCAAGCGATTCTGAGATTGTTTTCTCGTGACACATTGGACTTTATGTTACTGGCAAAATTTGCCCGATACATTCAGTATTTAATTGTGAAAAACACCAAAATTTAGCGAAAAATTGCAAAAATTAGCATTTTTCTCAATTTAAATGTATCTGCTTGTAAGACAGGCAGTTATACCACACAAAAATGTTGCTAATTAACATCACCCATATGTCTACTTTAGAATGACATCGTATTTTGATCATCATTTTATTTTTCTAGGACGTTACAAGGCTTAGAACTTTAGCAGCAATTTCTCACATTTTCAAGAAAATTTCAAAATGCTATTTTTACAGGGGCCAGTTCAGTTGTGAAGTGGCTTTGAGGTCCTTAGATATTAGAAACCCCCAATAAGTCACCCCATTTTAAAAACTGCACCAATCAAAGTATTCAAAACAGCATTTAGAAAGTTTCTTAACCCTTTAGACATTGCGCAGGAATTAAGGCAATGTAGAGGTGAAATTTACAAAGTTCATTATTTCTTTCCAGAAATTCATTTTGAATCCATTTTTTTTTTGTACCACAGAATGTTTTACCCAAGAAATGCAACTCAATATTTATTGCCCAGGTTCTGCAGTTTCAGGAAATATCCCACATATGGCCCTAGTGTGCTACTGGACTGAAACACCGGCCTCAGAAGCAAAGGAGCACCTGGTGGATTTTGGGCCTCCTTTTTATTAGAATATATTTTAGGCACCATATCCGCTTTGAACAGGTCTAGTGGAACTAAAACAGCGGAAACCACCCAAAAGTGACCCCATTTTGGAAACTAAACCCCTCGAGGAATTTATCTAGGGGTGTAGCAAGCATTTTGACCGGCCAGTTTTTTTGCAACATTTTTGGAACTAGGCCATGAAAATGAAAATCTACATTTTTTCAAATAAAATGTAGGTTTAGCTAATTTTTTTTCATTTCCAAAAGAACTAAAGTAGAAAAAGCACCACAACATTTGTAGAGCAATTTCTCCCGAGTAAAACAATACCCCACATGTGGTAATAAACGATTGTTTGTACACACGGCAGGGCTTAGAATGGAAAGTGCGCCATTTGGCTCTTGGAGCTCAAATTTAGCAGGAATGGTTTGCGGAGGCCATGTCACATTTGCAAAGCCCCTGAGGTGACAAAACAGTGGAAACCCCCAACAAGTGACCCCATTTTGGAAACTATACCCCTTGAGGAAATTATCTAGGGGTATAGTGAGCATTTTGACCCCACAGGTTTTTTGCAGAAATTATTGCAAGTAGGCTGTGAAAATGAAAATCTAAATTTTTTCAAATAAAATGTAGGTTTAGCTAATTTTTTTTCATTTTCACAAGGACTAAAGGAGAAAAAGCACCATAAAATTTGTAAAGAAATTTCTTCCGAGTAAAACAATACCCCAAATGTGGTAGTAAACGGCTGTTTGGACACACAGCGAGGCTGAGAAGGGAAAGAGCGCCATTTGGCTTTTGGAACTCAAATTTAGCAGGAATGGTTTGCGGAGGCCATGTCGCATTTGCAAAGCTCCTGAGGGGACAAAACAGTGGAAACCCCCAACAAGTGACCCCATTTTGGAAACTACACCCCATGAGGAAATTATCTAGGGGTGTAGCAAGCATTTTGACCAGCCAGTTTTTTTACAGAACTTATTGTAAGTAGGCCGTAAAAATGAAAATCTACATTTTTTCAAAGAAAATGTAGGTTTAGGTATTTTTTTTTCATTTCCACAAGCAACTTCTCCCGAGTAAAACAATACCCCACGTGTGGTCACAAACATCTGTTTGGACACACGGTAGGGCTCAGAATGGAAGGAGCACCATTTGGATTTTGGAATGGTTTCTGGGTGTCATGTCATATTTGCTGAGCCCCTGTAGTACTAGTACAGTGGAAACACCCCAAAAGTGACTCCATTTGGGAAACTGCACCCCCTGAGGAATCATCTAGGGGTATAGTGAAAATTTTGATCCCAAAGGTTTTTTGCTGAATTAATTAGAATTAAGCCATGAAAATGAAAAATAATATTTTTTTCCAACAAGATGTAGTTTTAGATACACATTTTTCATTTTTGCAAGGAATAGAGAAGAAAAAGCACCCCAACATTTGTAAAGTAATTTCTCCCGAGTACAGTAACGCCCCATATGTGGTTATAATCGGCTGTTTACGTATATGGGAGCATTCAGAAGAAAAGGAGTGGTATTTATCTTTTGGAGCGTAGATTTTGCTGGAATGGTTTGCGGACGCCATGTTGCATTTTCAAAACCACTGATGTACCAAACAAAAGTGACCCCGTTTTAGAAACTACACCCCTAAAGGCATTTATCAAGGGATGTAGTGAGAATTTAGACTCCACAGGTGTTTTTCAGAAATGAATACGCAGTGGATTGTGCAAAGTGAAAATTGCAATTTCTCCACTGATCTGCCCATTCACCGCACAAGATGTTGTGCCCCTAGAGAATCTTACCCCATAAATTGTTAAGCGGGTTCTCTCGGGTATGGTAATGCCTTACTTGTGGCCATAAATTGCTGTTTGGGCACACTGTAGGGCTAAGAAGGGAAAGACCGCCATTTTGAGCATGGATTTTGCTTGGTAATAGTTCTGTTTGGGGTTTTGCTGGTATTTCCGTTTATAATGTGGGGGCATATGTAATCTGTGCGGAGAACATCAGGGCATAATAAGAGGGTATAATAATGGGGTAAATAATACAATTATCCATAGATGTGCGTTACGCTGTGAAGCGATCCGTTATGCACAGGCCGGTGTCACACTGATAAACAGTTTTCTTTCTTATCCCCCTTTTGTAACGCTCTGCACCTTTTGGGGACTTTTTCTCCTTCGTAGTTTGGGAAATATTACTGGGAAAGTTTTGCGCTGGTATAATACTGGCGCCCTCGCTTCCAGCGGATGTGCTATGTCCCTTCCCTTTCCTAGTTCCTAAATACTAGGGCCCTGAAACTGAAGGAATGTGCCCCTCCGGCCTGCGCATTGAGATGTTTTTCATCACCGCATTACTAGTGCCATAACTTTTTTATTTTTCAGTAGATTGAGCGGTGTGCAGGCTTGTTTTTTGCGAGACGGGCTGTAGATTTTATTGGTACCATTTTAGAACACATACGACTTTTTGATCACTTTTTATTTCATTTTTTGGTAAAGGAAATTACCAAAAACAAGCAATTCTGGAATAGTTTTTTATTGTTTTTTTTATCGGCATCCACAGTGCGCCCTAAATTACATGTTAGCTTTATTCTGCGGGTCGATACGATTACGGCGATACCAAATTTATATAGTTTTTTTTATGTATTGCAGCTTTTGCACAATAAAATCACTTTTTTTATAAAATCATTTGTTTTCTGTATCGACATTCTAAGACCCATAACTTTATTATTTTTGCGTGCACAAAGCGGTGTCAGGGATTATATTTTGCGGGACGGATTGTCATTTTTTATTAGTACTATTTTGGAGTAAATGTGACATTTTGATTACTTTTTATAGCATTTTTTGGAAGGAGATGTGACCTAAAAACAAAGATTCTGGCGCTGTTTTTCATGTTTTTTTTTACGGCGTTCACCGTGCGGGATAAATTACATAATTGTTTTGTAGTTTGGGTCGTTACGTACGCGGCGATACCAAATTTATATAGTTTTTTTTATGTATTGCGGCTTTTGCACAATAAAATCACTTTTTTTATAAAATCATTTGTTTTCTGTCTCGCCATATTCTAAGACCCATAACTTTTTTATTTTTGCGTGCACGAGACGGTGTCAGGGATTATTTTTTGCGGGACGGATTGTCATTTTTATTAGTACTATTTTGGAGTAAATGTGACTTTTTGATCACTTTTTATAGCATATTTTGGAAGGAGATGGGACCTAAAAACAAAGATTCTGGCGCTGTTTTTCATGGTTTTTTTTACCGCGTTCACCGTGCGGGATAAATTACATAATAGTTTTGTAGTTTGGGTCGTTACGGACGCGGCGATACCAATTATGTATAGTTTTTTTTTATTTTTACGGTTTTTCCCATAATAAAAGACTTACTATGGGAAAAAAGTCAGTTTAGCTTTATTTTTATTTGAAACTTGTGTGTTTTTATTGTTTTACCACATTTTTATTAACTTTTTTTTACTTTTTTTACTTGTCCCACTAGGGGACATGAGGGCCTGATGCCCCGATCGCTACTCTAATACACTGCACTACATATGTAGTGCAGTGTATTAGCGCTGTCAGTTATTCACTGACAGCAAGCCTATTAGGACACGCCGCAGGCGGGTCCTCATCGGCTCCCGTACAAGGCAGACTCGGACGCCATTTTCTGGCGTCCGATTGCCACAGCAACCCAGCGATTGCATCACTGGGTTGCCGATCGGGTGAATTGAGCGCAGCATCTGAGGAGTTAATCTGCCGGATCGGAGAATAGCTCCGGTCCAATAGCTCCCGTCCTGGCAGTTACAGGAGGGTGCCAGCTGTATAATACAGCTGTCACCCCGCGGTGATGGTGCCAACTCTGCTCCTGAGCCCGCACCATCACTGCGCCGTACATATACGGCGTTTTGCGGGAAGCACCTCCCGACAGCGCCGTATATATACGGCGGATGTCGGGAAGGGGTTAATCTGGATTACTCATTTTGTAGACGTCCTAGAACCAAATTCATTAATTCAAAACAAAATAAAACACAAAACAAAACTACCTGATCAGTCCCTTCACCATTCCCTCCTATTTGGACTCTGCGAAAGTAATGTAGCAGAGTTCAAAACTACATATCTCAACATAATAAAGTCGGGCACTCTATCTGGGGGGCACTAGTTTAGCCCCCTGTAATACACAACAGCCTGGAACAAAAATGACTTTCCCTTGAAAAAATACATTTTATCTTTAAAATGACTTGCAATCATTTACCTGTAAAACATCTCACATTTTCAAAAATAACATTTAGGCAGCACTATAGCACGTGCCTCATGTGTGAAAAAAAACAACAAAACAATTGTAATTAGTTATTCAATAAAACAGAAAATAATATATCTGGTAATATTAATTACTACAAACCAATAAACTATATATAAAAATAGGGAACAGTGGGGGTAAATACATTTTCAAGACCCCGTGTCTCACAATATCTGTATTTTAATTCATTCGAATTAACATCAAAACATTCCAACATTAAAGGAACAGTGTCATCACCAATTATTTTTTTATATGTTAAAGATGTTAGTGCTTTATTAAAAACGTTTATATTCATTTGTGTGTTTGTGTTTTACTTTTTCTTATTTTTACACTTTTTCTTCCCTATGGGGGCTGCCATTTTTTGTTCCATTTCTGTCTGTGTCGATTAACGACACATACAGACATGGAATACGGCAGCGACAGTCCCATAGGGACTGCGAACGGCTCCCGTCCCATTGACTTCAGTGTACGGCGTCTGTGTGGGAACTGCGCATGCGCCGCTCCCACACAGTCCAATTCGAAATTGGCGCCGTCCGGCGCCGTTTTCCTGTGGACCGGAAGTCGCGGCCGGACAGTAATATTACTACTTCCGGTCGCGGCTTCCGGATTTGTGCACTTGGACCAGCGGCAGCAAACGGAACGGACGGGCCGGAGGGAGCCGCGGCGGCAGGAGCAGGTAAGAGATTTCAATGTATGTTCGTGTTTGTTTGTGTTTACTACTGTATGTAAACCTACTACACTGTGTGTTAGCTCAAAAAATGGCGACACACAGTGTAGGAGGTTACACCGTTCAAACCCCTCGTTTATCCCGGCACTAGCCAGGATAAAGGAGGGGGGGATGCTGAGAGCTCACTAGAGCGAGGGCTTTTAACCCAATGTTGCAATGCTGCAATTTTGGGAATAGCTCCATCTAGTGACCAAAAATGGGTAGTATTATAAATTAGAATTAATTTATAATATTTCCTGACTCGTGAAAAAAATAAAAAAAATTTGAACAATGTTTAATCACCCACACACTAAATGTTTAATTTAAAAAAAAAAAACATGTTTTTATGGCAACACATTCCCTTTAAATCTTATCACATCATAACACATAAATATGCAGCGTAACTTTTATCTTTTTGCAGACAAATGCAGCCGGCTGTAGTATTTTTCTCGCTTGGTGTAGTTACGGACAACAGCGCATGCGCAAATATAAGAAACATTCCTTTACACAGAAAATAAAAACTGATTTTAACCCCATATACAAAACACTAAGAATTTTTTATTTTTTTTTGGACATTACTGCTGTTAAAAATAAGAGCATACAATATAGATCTGCTTTATTGTGGCCACTAGTTTCAAACTTCACACATGTTACATTACACACATCACACAGATGTCACATCGCACCCGTTTACATTACACTCCCCCCGTTCTGACCCACGTTAGTCACTGCAATGTACCTGGCTGCTCCGTTTTCTTCACTCTTCCTATGAAAATTTACACCTTTATTCGAATTGTTCTTTCTCACATCAAATTACTTGTAACCACCTGTAATCACTTACTTTGTCCTTTTAACTTTCTCAACTTTCCACAAACCATTCTATTTATCACATGCAAACATCCATCTTACGGCTGCCAGCCTCTTCACCAATTTTTTACAGTGTGTTATTTTGCCTTCACAACCTTTACAATTAAAGCCCCAGCTCCTTTTGCTCATTCTACAGTACTATAATGATGGCCGGGACCCGTGCCCCAAGGATGGCCCGCATTTTTGTCTTACTTCCTCCTGACCCCATGGTCGGAGAGCAGTTGGGTGATCTCCGGTAAATCCCCACCTCCAGGCAAACTGGCCACGTTTGCCGACAGATATCTCAGACCAGTCTATCCCCTAGACTGTCTTACCAATACGATATCAAAAGTTGTTCCTCTAGACATTCTAGCAGTAGGATCCCCTTTCCTCTTATCCCTCACTGTATTGAACATCAAGAACAGACAAAATGCTGCCAATCAACAATTGCAAGAGCAAATTCTTCAACACAATCGATATTCATGAACCTCCATTGAGTCAAACAGGAGTTGGTCACATTCATTTCAAACATCTACACACCCCTCACTGCCGGGGTATAGCTTTTGGTTCATACAGAAGGACCCTTACACACAGTATTACAAGATGGAAGTGTGTGCTAAAAGTGTATCAATGATTATTCAAAACAACATTCAAAGTTTTCCCTGTTGCACTGGATTCTCCATTATAAGGACTTAACCATTAAAGCCCTTGTGGTACTACAGGATATTACTCACAAATATCCAATGTTTCTCTCACCTACAAACAGTCAGTACCTCCCAACTATAACCCAAGACAAACGGGTAACAGAACAACTATTAATCCTCAACAATTTTACACAACTAAATAACAAATGACACACTGCAACAGAGCAGCAAGCACAAGTTTTTTTTCCTCACTGTCCAGACTACAATATTTTCATTTTAAAAACTTCACATGTGAGTTACAACTTCTCTCCGCCATGCGCTACCTCATTCCAAAGGGGGGGGGGGGTCTTACACTTCTCACAATTTTTTCTAGTTAACAATGTAATTGCTGGCAAAAATTCTCTCATGTCTTTCATATCAACAGTTTAAGATCACGTACGCACATGCAATCTTTCATCACAATAAAAGTTTCAACATACCTTTTTGGATCCATCTTTCATCCCACTGCTGGAAAAAGTGCCACGTCCAGAAGATGTGACGTCATGACAGCTAAATTCCAAGGCTTACGCAATACATGTGTGAATGGTGTAAGAATAAGCTCCTTACCTACCGTGGTTTTTTTGTAATTCACAGATGCAAAGCGCCACACCTCTCTAGCGACAGCTATCAGATGAATGTATAATGATGTATTTTACTGTCGTGGAAGTCAATGGCTCAAAATATATTAGACTGAAATTTAGACGAGTCCAACAGACTCTCAGGCCAGGCACTTTATCCAGCATCCTAATCAGGATATGTCGTACCGATATATAGCGAGAGAGGAGAAGAAAACACACAGACGATGCTGATATGCTCAAAATACTCCTCTGGAGGTTTATTTCCAAACTCAAACTATAATATTATCATTCAGAAGGGGTGTAGGCTTGAGGTTAACCAATCGGAGACAATGTGACAATAATTCTTATTCAGCCAATTACAGACATACGATACATTCAAGATACATCATTATAATTCTTCACACATCAGGTTTGCAGGTGGCCTTATCTCTCTTGGCTAGAATGTTCCTGTAAGATGGGGGAGGCATTCCCACAAGCATATTTGCCACCCTCCCATCTCACTCCCTGTGCCTTTTCTGCAAGCTTCGTATGGGAGCCAAGGTCAAAGATAAAACATACAAAATCAACATTACTGGCGTTAAAGGAACAATGTATTTCTTATTCACTACAAAATAACCAAGATGGGAACTCCAGACAAGATGACTGCTGCACAAAACGAAATAATTTAAACATTATTATAATCACTTTCACATAATACATATCTTAGTAATTCGGCATCCTGCTTGATAATTCATAATGTAATTTCATACAGAGAATATAAGCAAATAAACCATCCTTCACACTAGGATGCTGACGAAAAGGGACTCTATTTTGATCTTTGTCCGGCTAATTGAGCCCTATGAACACACTTATAGTGTGTCACGGCGCGGGGTGTGGACCTACTGGGCCATACCGCGTAGCAGGATAGCAGCTGGCCAAACAGGTACAATGCAATGTCTATAGTCCAGAAATAGTACCTGAGGCAATGTAGACAGTAGAGATGGATACAGGCTAAGATGAGGCTCCGACATCAGACAGACACCCGGTGGGGTGTGACACAACACGGAAGCAGAAGACACAACACGACACGACTCCAACTCTAGATGGCACAGAGGCACGGTAGCACAGGATACAGGGTACAGTCAGCAGGAACGGGTAACACTGGGTACTGGAAAACACTAGGAGACCATGTGCAATGACAAAATTTAGGTAACACAACAACACTCAGGCAATGATCGAGAGGGCAGAGCCACTTTTATAGTCCAGCAGCATTCTGGGCTAATTGCAGATATTCTGCAACTGTGCGCACACTGTTCCTTTAAGGTCCTGCGGGAGTGTCCGAACCAGGAAGTGAGTGCCGGCGTCTCTCGAGAGGGAAATGCCGCCGAGAACTCACTCGTCCATGGCCGCGGCCATTAGAGGGTAAGTCAGAACGACGGTCCGAGGCCATAGACGTTACATAGTGTATGTCTGGAACTTTCCCGACGTACACGATAAATGCAGAGTGGCACATGTAATCCAACACACCTACGATTATCAGCACTAGCAGTAGTGAGTACATCAACTGTTCTGACGCTGTCTGCTCTGATTGGATGGCGTCAGAGTAACAAAGTTCACTTCCCCTCGGCAAGTGAGCGATGTTCGGCCAAAAAGTGATTTTGCACTATTATTTTTAAAAACTAGTTTAGTTGTAATTCTGGACTGGATAAATATTGTGATAGAATTATCTGACCAGTAAAATACAGCTTTAACAAGAAAGAGATAAGAAATTAATTGTCAGTTACAGTTTTTGCTCACGTCACCTGTGTAATATTAAAAATTAGAAATGGTTATTGGTGTACTTTACAAGAACTTCCTAGTTTGTGCGTATAAGAAATCTAAAATAAAATAATCTGATGGATTGTGGAAAGTAAAAAAGGAATGTGGAAAAGTGGTTGGGCATGTAAAGTAAAAAGGGCTGCATTAATAATGTGTTGCAATAAAAATGGAGGAAAAGGGATAATAAGAGATAATATAAAAAAAATATTCTTGTTGTTTGCTCTATAGAGAGATCACTAGTAGAATAAGATTAAGATTAAAGGACTGTGTTAAAAAAAGAGTTATTATAAAAACATATAACAGAGTGTCAGGAGAAAATAAAATATCTTGGAACACATTTGGAGTTGAGATTAAGGAATTTATTTATCTATTTTTGTTTATTTCTTTACAAACTGGCCTTTAAATTTATGTGGTACAGTTTAATAGCTAAAAAAGTGGAAGTTATGTATCACTCTATGTCAAAAAATAAGCATTATTGCATAAGAAAATATGGTTTATAAAAGAATGCAATGGTGCACACATGGCGGATGACCGATGTTTTTTGTTTTTTTTAGAGATCTGATCAGGATTTTTTTTAAACTTATTTAGGTGTCCGGAATAGATTCTGTATTTATTTTGGGGTCTAGTCTGGGGTCTGATTTATGTAGAGGGTCTGGTCTGAGGTCTGAATTAATTTTAGGGTCTGGTGTGGGGTTTGAAATAATTTTAGGGTTTTGCATGAGATCTGTATTAGAAGGTCTGTATTAGAAGGTCTGTATTAGAAGGTCTGCTGTCTGTAATAGTTCAGGTAGTCTGGGGATTTGTTTTTAGTTTAGGGGATCTGGTCTGGGGTTTGTATTTATTTAGAAGTTGGTCTGGAATCTGTATTTATTTAGGGATCTGGTGTTTTTTCCACCTCCCTAGATTTTATTCCTGGGAACAGCACATCACAGCAGAGAAGCAGCCAGTCAGCAGAGCCTGAAGAGGAGAAGAGCACGCCAGTGCTTACTGCAGTACGGAGAGAGAAAGAACCTGGCAAGAGTGAGTTTGACTGGCTTCGGCACTGTGCACATGCGTCTCTCCTTTTCAGTGTCCACAAGTAAAGACAGATTGACCATGGCTACCTCTGCTGGTCGCCGAGTTGTCCAGAGAGGGACTGGGAATCTTCCGGGTGTTGGAGTAGGGTGGCAGCAGCAGGCAGCTCAGGGACCCCCCTCCAAGTAAAACTTCTGGATTGAGGTCTGAAAGAGTATTGCATGTATGAATGCACTGTTTGTGCCAAATGTTGAATTCCCAACAGATGTTTGGTTAAGGGTCATGGATGGGTGTCCCAATGATGTAAAATATGTATAATCAATGGAATACATGTTTCCCCTAAAGTTTAAGGCGCAGGACACTTATGAAATGTAGCACAATGGGGCAGGACAAGTTTACTTGGTGCCCAAGGCAGGGTCTCAAAGTGTGTTAACACAGTCCCTGAAGTTTAGCGTGACACCTGTCAGATGGACAATCATTAATTTTTTGTCCCCTGTTCTTCAGCACCTATAGCATTAGCAGCCAAAGGGTCTAGTTGGTTGTGAAAGGAATAAAAATAGTTTCAGCTTTTGTAGTCTATACATTTTGCCCCTCTTCGTAAAGGCACCATACTCCACCTACCCCTAGTACTGGCCCTGCTGCCTAACTTAGCATAGCTATAGCTTTGTTGCAGATGCTGCAATTTTCAGCGGAATTACATAACAAAGCATCCCACGGTTCAACTGCACCAAACTTAGATCATCATAAAGTTCTATGGTGATCTATAGACCGCGAGGGGTGGGGGGGGGGGTGTGGGTGGGACTGGGAATTCCAGACATGCTGTAACACAGATGCAAAAATGTGCTTATATTACAGCTAGCCTTAAACAAAGGCAAATTTAATGCAAATTTGATGTTGATCTCACAGAGTTGCTTTACTGATACCATAGCTTGATTGTAGTTTATGGTGAGCCTTTATACTAACACTAGTACTGTAATCTGTCTTGAGGTCAAAAAGAATTACAAACAGAATGTTGCATCCTAACAGTAGAGATAACATAACATAATAAGTTATTTTCTCCATTGATTCTCTAAAAAATAATGTGAATCAAAATAATTCACTGTTAATCTTGACAAGTTCATTTCACCACCTCTACTAACTAGCTTATAAAAGTGCCTACTACTTCTGCCAGTTTATATAGATTTTTACTGTTAGTATGCAGGTGGATAATAGACAGCTAATGTATCTTATTTCTTAACAAGGAAGATT
The DNA here is from genome assembly GCF_050947455.1 of Rhinoderma darwinii. Taxonomy (NCBI): domain Eukaryota; kingdom Metazoa; phylum Chordata; class Amphibia; order Anura; family Rhinodermatidae; genus Rhinoderma; species Rhinoderma darwinii. The sequence goes on from NC_134690.1 coordinate 119,253,838, forward strand.
ACACTAATACATAGTATTGTTATAATAACACAAAACATAATACAAAAACGTACATAACTTGTATGGATAACACTTTCTGTCCATGCAGCTGTGGGTATGAAGGTCAGTAAGGGTTTATTGGTATATAGAAAGGTAGTATTGAGGGTGGAGGAACTATAACACAAAATCAGACTATGTTTACATTTTTAGGCGCATACTCTGAACTTATCCGTAGCCTTTAATGAGTCAGACGTATGCCAAAAGAGTGTTCTTTTTCAACATGTGTGATCAGTATGCATCGGCAAACCTTTTCTTAACTACAGTTTTCAATGTAAGGGATCATGCAATAAAATATATACTTTTTTTTTACAATAGGAGTCAATTTATGATGTATAAAACTGCATGGCACTGCACACGTTTGGCTCCAGTGGCGTAACTAACGCTGTAGCAGCCATAGTGGCTGCTACAGGGCCGACGGCATTGTAACCGTAACATCATGGCACTATCTACAAGGGGGTATGTTGTACTATCTACAAGGGTGGGTATCTGGCACTATCTACAAGTGGAGGGTGTATGTGGCAGTATCTACACAGGGAGGGGGTATGTGGCAGTATGTACAAGGGGGTTGTGTGTGGCACTATCTAGAAGAGGGGTAAGTGGCACTATTTACAGATGTAGCCATCTATATCTTGACTTTTAATGCATTAAATATACAGTGTGAAGCAAAAGAGTCTTTTTTTTTGTTGCAATATGTGGCATGCTCCATCAGATAGCATATGTGCAGTTATCTTTACCCTAGAAGCTTTTTTTTCTAGGCAAGAAAAGCACCACAGCAAAAAGAAAACAACTCCGCACACCTGACTCTAATAGTGTCACGTAGCGGGTTTGTGGACCCACTAGGCCGTACCGCCGTAGAGGGAAGGCAGCTGGCCAAACAACAGGGAAACCCAGCAATACAGTGTCCCGCACAAGAGTACCTGGATAGTCCAGAAAGTGGCCGCAGCTCTGGTAATGATTGAGATGGGTGCAGCAGGTAACGCCAAACGTGGTGGTTGACACAGGTGCCGCAGGTTGCGTCAGACGTGGTGAATTCCTCCGGACGTGGTAGATGACACAGGTCGTGGTAGATGACACAGGACGTGGCGGATGGTACAGAAGCCGCAGGTTGCGCCAGACAGGGCGAATTCCTCCGGACATGGCAGATGACACAGGACGTGACACGACTCCAACACTAAAGGGCACAGGAACAAGAACAGCACGGGATACAAGGCACGGGTAACAACTGGAACGTGAAACACTAAGACACCATTTGCAAGACAGACTTGGGATAACTAAGAATGCTCAGGCAAGGATCAGAAGGGCTGGGGCCTTCTTATAGACCAGGAAATCATGGGCCATTGATGATGATGATTTCCTGATGTGCGCACGCCAGCCCTTTAAGGCCAGGCACGAGCGTGCGCACGCACCCTACGGGACACAGCAGAACGGAGCGGAAGTGAGCGCTGGCATCTCCTAGGAAGTAGATGGGAACCAGCACAAACGGATCCATGGCTGCGGGCGTCGGGAGGTGAGTAAACCCGACGGCCCGTGGCCATGGACGCTACAGTATCCCCCCTCTTACGCCCCCTCTTCTTGGGGCCAGAGCGAGAGAGGAATTTTTTAATAAGAGCAGGAGCACTGAGGTTCTCTTCTGGCTCCCAGGACCTCTCCTCAGGACCAAACCCTCTCCAGTCCACCAAATAGAAAGTCCTTCCTCCTACCCTTTTGCAGTCCATGATCTCCCTCACCTCGAATATATCAGAAGAACCGCTGGGAGCAACTGTGGAACTAGAAGTCTTGCTGTAGCGGTTCAGGACCACGGGTTTCAGGAGGGACACATGAAAGGAGTTGGGGATTCTGAGGGTAGGAGGCAGCCGCAGCTTATAGGATTACAGGGTTTTTCTGTTGCATTATCTCAAAAGGACCAAGGAACCTGGGAGCAAACTTGTATGAGGGCACCTTCAAACGAATGTTCCTAGAGGACAGCCAGACTTTGGTACCCGGAAGATACTGTGGCGGCTCTTTTCTCCTAGTATCTGCTTTTCGCTTCATGTGATTGACTGCCAGCAAAATAGAGGATCGGGTCTGTTGCCAGATTTGCAGAAAGTCCCCATATGTAGAGTCAGCAGCGGGTACCGGAGATGTGGTCATAACTGGAAGAGGGACTCTATGATGTTGACTGTACACTATGTGAAATGAAGTGGAAGTGGTGGACTCACTTGTGTGGTTGTTGTATGAGAACTCGGCCCATGGAAAAAGCTGTACCCAGTTATCGTGCTGTGAAGAGATGAAGTGGCGGAGATAATTCTCCATGATCTGGTTAATCCTCTCAACTTGCCCATTGGACTGGGGGTGATAGGCTGAGGAAAAGACAAATCTCACATCCAGGAGTTTACAGAGGGCTCTCCAGAACTTTTAAGTAAACTGAACCCCCCCCCCCCCCACTGGGACACAATGTGAAGAGGCAAGCCATGCAAGTGAAAGATGTGCTGAATGAAGAGACTCGCGAGTCGAGGAGAAGAATGTAGGCCGGTCAGTGGGATAAAATGTGCCATCCTAGAGAACCGGTCCACCACGACCCAGACAGTGTTGCATCCTGCTGAGGGGGAAGGTATGTGATGAAGTCCATTGCAATGTGCTGTCAGGGGGCGTTGGGTACAGGCAGAGGTTGAAGTGGACCGGCAGGCTTGGAGTGAGTAACTTTGTTAGAAGAACACACCGTGCAAGAAGAGACAAAGTCTAGAACATCTTTAGGTAGCGTGGGCCACCAGAAGTGACGAGCAATCAGGTCTCGGATCTTACGGACACCAGCGTGCCCAGCTAGTTTAGAACTGTGTCCCCAGTGGAGAATTCTTCTCCTGTCTGCCAACCGAACAAAAGTCCTCCCTGGAGGGATGTCTCTAACCTGCAGAGGATTAGCAGTGACAATGCAGGACGGGTCTATAATAGTCTGAAGGGACTCCACCGTGTCTTCCGTCTCAAATAATATGGACAGGGCATCGGCCCTCACATTCTTGTCTGCGGGACGGTAGTGGAGCACAAACTGGAAACGGGTGAAGAACAGCGACCACTTGGCTTGACGGGGATTCAGTCAGTCATTGAGTAGACTGAAAGTAGGTAAGGTTCTTGTGGTCAGTGAAGATCAGGATGGGGTGAGCTGCGCCCTCTAGAAGATGTCTCCACTCCTCCAGAGCCAATTTGATGGCCAGTAGCTCCCGATCTCCAATAGAGCAATTGCGCTCAGCAGAAGAAAAAAGTCTAGAATAGTAGCCACATACTACTGCCTTTCCTTTGGAGCTCCTCTGGAAGCTTCTAGGTTATAAGCCCCCGCATGTCTAGCTTAGAATTTCTTTTAGCTCCTCGTATGCGATCAAACAGCTCAGATATAAGTGGCAACGGGTATTTGTTCTTGACCGTGATCTGGTTGAGACCACAGTAGTCAATGCAGGGTCGAAGGGATCCGTCCTTCTTTTTAACTAAGAAGAATTTAGCCCCGGCCGGGGAGGAAGACTTTCGTATGAAAACCCTCTCCAAATTCTCCTTGATATAGGCTGACATGGATAGAGACTCTTGCAAGGAGAGAGGATATACTCGGCCACGAGGGAGAGAGGCATTAGGAAGCAGTTCAATGGGGCAGTTATGAGTCCGATGTGGAGGCAGCGTCTCAGCCTCCCTTTTGTTGAAAACATCTGCAAACTGGGGGGGCAGTCCCGCCAATGACTGAGGCAGAGGAGGCTTGACAGGATGGATCTGCAACAAACAACGACCAAGGCACTTGGAGCCGCATTGGAGAACCTCTCCAGAATTCCAGTCCAGGACCGGGGCATGTAGTCGAAGCCAAGGCAGGCCTAGCAGAACAGGATTGATGGCCTTGGGCAAAACAAGGAAAGAGATCAGTTCAGAATGAAGGACTCCAACCTGGAGCTTCAACGGCTTGGTTTTAGAAAAGATAGGATCAGGCAGAGGCAGTCCATTCACCGAGGCAACAGCCAAAGACGTCTCCAGGGGAACTGTGGTCAACTGAAAATGATCCATTAGCTCCTTTTGAATGAAGTTTGCCGCAGACCCAGAGTCAAGATATGCAGAAACCCGATCGGTCACAGGAATAGTCAACATGGAGCAGAATGCCCTATTAGGTATCATTCCACCTAGGGTTGTCTCTCCAACCCATGCTAGGCAATGGGGTCTCTAGGGACAGAGACGCACAATATGGCCTCCGAGGCCGCAATACAAACAAAGTCCAGAAGTGTGTTTGCGCTGTTTCTCCTGGATAGACAACTTGGCCTGGTTACTCTGCACAAGATCCTCTGGTTGGACGACTGAGGAGGATTGCTGGAAAGTAGAACCCAGCCTAGGAAGTTCTTTCTCCCGGAGAACCTCTTGAGAACGCTCCCGGATCCTCATGTCAATCCGGGAGGTGAGTAGGATAAGATCGTCCAGGGTAGATGGCAGATCGCGAGCAGCCAGCTCGTCCTTAATCCCTGAAAAACGTCCCTGCCAGAATGTGGCCACCAAAGCCTCGTTGTTCCAGGTCAACTCAGCAGTGAAGATACGGAACTGAATGGCATACTCGCCCATGGAGAGGTCTCCCTGGTGTAGGGTCAGCAGGGATGCAGCAGCCAAAGAAACTCTCTCAGGTTCCTCAAATATCGAGCGGAAGGTCTGTAAGGAGCTCTGCAAGTCACGGGTCTCTGGTCCCTGATGTTCCCACAGAGGATTAGCCCATGCCAGAGCTTTGCCAGTAAGGAGAGAGAAGATGGAGGCGATCCTGATGTCATCGGAAGAGAAGGACCTGGCACTGATTCAAAAATCCCCTGCTGTACCTCGGATCTCCGTCATAGCGTGGAGGTAGCAGCAGGAAGCACAGGGGATAGGTACTGGTACAGACAGGAAGTGTAGCAGGAGGAACAGCAGGAATTGGTGCGGTGACGACTGTGGTTGGAGTAAGCAGCCGATGGGCAATGGCGTTCACTGACAGGGTAAGTTTGTCTTGTCGTGACTGGAGATCCTCCATCTTGGTCAGCATGGCTTGTGTCGTCAAGGTCTCAGGTTGACCAGCTGAGTCCATGGCCTGAGCGTACTTTTACGTAGCGGGTTTGTGGACCCACTAGGCCGTACCGCCATAGCGGGGAGGCAGCTGGCCAAACAACTGGGAACCCCAGCAATACAATGTCCCGCACAAGGGTACCTGGATAGTCCAGACAGTGGCCGCAGCTCTGGTACAGATGGAGATGTGTGCAGCAGGTAATGCCAAACGTGGTGGGTGACACAGGTGCCGCAGGTTGCGCCAGACGTGGCGAATTCCTCTGGACATGGCAGATGACACAGGTCATGACAGATGACACAGAACGTGGCAGATGGCACAGAAGCCGCAGGTTGCGCCAGACGTGGCGAATTCCTCCGGACGCAGCAGATGACACAGGACGTGACACGACTGCGACACTAATAGACACACGAACAAGAACAGCACGGGATACAGGAACACGTAACAAGGCATGGGTAACAACTGGAACAGGAAACACTAAGGGACCATTTGCAAGACAGACTTGGGATAACTACGGGCGCGCACCCTACAGGACACAGCAGAACGGAGCGGAAGTGAGCGCTGGCGTCTCCTAGGAAGCAGATGGGGACCAGCGCTCACGGATCCATGGCTGCGGGCGTCGGGAGGTGAGTAAACCCGACGGCCCGTGGCCATGGACGCTACAAATAACTTGATGTTTCCTAGCTCACAGTTCGGCATCCACAGATGCACATATTGTATCCCCTCCGTAGGTGCAGATTTGAAATCCAAAAAGAGCAGTCCAGCACTACATTTTACACAAACATCCTTTTATTGTTTACAATTGCAGTAAAAAGGCTGGGCATCTTAATCTTTCTATACTTTTTATGCAAAATCTTTGCAAGGACCCTCGAATGTACCTCGAGGAAATGTCCGGCTGCACTGGAGCTATTTTTATGTTTTGGGCTGGATATGTCATTGAGATGTTCCAATATCTGTGTTCTAATTTTATGTATTGTGCATGCTACATAGTTTTTCTGTATTTAGTGCATGATATCACATAAACAACGAGATAACTGTTGTAGTGAATATAATCCTTATTATGGAATTTCTTGTCCCTAACCAAATCCCAAAATACTTTTGTGGGATTTATCAACCTACATAATTTGCATCTGTTGGCCCCACATTTATAGAATCCCTGATAATGCAACATGTGCTTTACTAATTTTGTGTAAGAAAAGGCTAGGAGATAACATGGTATTTAACTAGGTTATGACACACCGCACCCCTCTTGGCAAATATTCCTAAGAGCTTCATCTTCATATAGTATATTTAAGTATTTAGTCACAATGTTTTTAATGTATACTGGGTTACAACAAACATTGTCGACTACGCTATTGCTTCCGGCAAAACTACGGGTCCGGTGCACAATACAGACAAACGGAAACCATGGGCACTGGATCTGTCACCATTGAAATCTAACCTCTGGTTTCCGTCTGTGTCCATTTGTGTCTGTTCAGGGTCCCGTTCTGACGGGAACCTCCGACAGAACGTCAGAACGGAACCCCAACGCAGATGTGAACGGGGCCGTACTTGGACAGCTCCCAGAAAAAATCCTTATTCAAACTTTTTTACAATATCTACAGCTTCCTTCTGAATATCCTCTCCATGTTAGTATGTTTATAATTTCTCCCGATTCCCTCTTAAAGGAGAGTTACTTACTGCAGTAGCATTTTGCCCTAAATAGTTCCCCTACTGGTATGACTTTTACCATGTGCTTTGGATGGTAACTATTAGCATTCAATGTTGCCCATAATCTACTTGCATGTTTCTCTAGACTTCGATGTGTTATATCTAAATTAACTCAAATACAAAAAATCTATGTGATTTTGGTGAAAATGATGGGTAAACCTCAAGTTCATGTTCATCAAAGGGGTTATCCGACGGCCCCAAGTAAGAAAAAAAAAAAGAAACCGAACGCATAAAAGCTGGCTCACTAATGATAAGCGATAATTTTTCTTTGTAGATTACATACCCACAATATCGTGGCCCAAACGTTGCTAGACTTATGGGTTGTAGGTGGGAATGAGTGCTGGTCTTTCGTTCTTTTCTTACATGTCCTATCATGCATTTCTGCCCTCTCGTCACAGTAACTGCCGCGCATCACATCCCTCTGCCCGTCCTCCTGGATAGGTCCTCCCTACTCTGCCTACCTTTTCTTGAGCCGGGACTTAGAAGTAGCTGGCTAAAGAAACGAATAGTAGCAGTGCCAGACCCATTTTGTCACATGTTCAATGACGTGCCAACACAGAGTGGAGTAGTCAACAGCCAGAAGTCACATCATCAGGAAGCCTGAAATCGTCAGAATCTGCGGGATCATGTAAGCGCATTATGATCTCCCGTTTAGGAGCAAAATTGAAGTAAATTAGGAAGCATGTTTAAATATATTTATAAATTTTCTAAGCAAATGTTAATGCTCTCCGGATAACCCCTTTAATTAAAAAGATAATGTCTGATATCTTAGACATGCACAGGGCTCTGCTGATGCTGAACACATGATATTAGAATACTAAACATAATATCCAGTGAAATATAATAACAATATCCTCAATAGTTATATCACACAAGTGTTTTTAATGAATTTGTACTTGAGGCTCAGAGAGTAGAAATATTGACAGACCTGAACCATTTGGTTGCAGGAGTCTGTCCTGGCAAAGGGGCTATAATAGCTGTAACGTTTAAACAAGGAAAATGACAGCTGCAGAAGGGAACTAAGGAATCAATTTGACAGATCATTTTTGAACAGATGACTAAAACAGAAAAGAAAAATGGCGAGTGACAAAACAGCGATGCTTTCTAATTCGTATGAGAGCAGATAAAAATATGATGGCAATTACTCTTGGCTATGGTAGGTTATAACTGTGTAGCCTTACAATTGAATCACGAGCTGAAAAATGCTAAATCATATTTTTCTGTCTTAGTACAGACAAACAGTTTTAGAGAGGGTTATTTATACTATAGCATTCATTCAGTTGTCATGTATTTGCTGTGTTCATTTCATTTTACAATAATGATAGCTTCAGGAATATCAATCATAAGTTTTATGTTCCCATATGCTTTCAGCTTTTTAAGACCATTTTTTATAGAAAACACACAAGCAGAAATAATACTATACTGTGTGTGTATGTGTGTGTATATATATATATATATATATATATATATACAGATCATATATACAGTGGAAGCATACTTTATATGTTAGAGCAATACTTATACTAAATTTATATTAAATTATTTTACTCTCCAAACAGATGAGGCAGTGAAGCATTTCAGCATTTCTGAAGGTGGAAAACAAATTGTAACATAATTAACTAATTAATTCTTTGCCCGGTCCCTCTTGTTTATCAGTTACACCCAAACACTGATGTTCATATTACATCATGTGACTATGGCAGACAGTGACCACTGCATGTTGTGATATCTGCATGGACGAAACCTCATATCAGTGGCCTTGATTAGCTGTTACGTTCATGTGATGTGATGTCTCGTGGCCATCACTTCATGGCATTCAGCAGATAAGATAGAAGTATAAAATCATTAACTGGTTAACACAAAATGACATACATGTACATCATCTGCGAGGGCTAGTTCCGAAAAAATTACATACATGCATGTCATTCTAATCGCACAGGCACACCAGATGTGACTGACAGACTGACAGCATTTTCTGCTGTAACATCCAGGATTAGAGATAACTCTGATCCCAGCCCTTTAACCCCCTGAATGCTGCGGTCAATAGCGACTGCAGCATTTAAGTGGTTTGACAGAGGGAGGGGGTTTCATCTGTCACCTATTAGCGGCACGAGATCGCTGGCCACCGATGGGTTACCATGGCAGCTGGAGTTGTAGCAAAGGCCCCCATGCCTGCTATTGCTTGTATGCCTATTTGGATGTACCAGAGGTACAGCCTAATAGATTACCAGTCAGTATACAAAAGCATTAAAGGGGTCTTCCAGCCAATAAAAATTGATGGCCTATCCTCAGGAAAGGCCATCAATAGCTGGTGGGTCTGGGTCTGACTCCCGGGACCCCTGCTGATCAGCTGTTTTGAAGGGGCCGCTGTGCTTGTACGAGCACTGCTTCCCTTTCATTTCTTCTTGCTCACTGTCAATTTTTGATACATTTTTGGTACTTTATTTTTAAACTTTAATGTACTCACATATATCTATATGCCAGTACCTTAGCCTATGTATTGATAGTATACAGGCAGTTGATAGGGTAAACCTAAGTATACAATAACAACAGGAAATATGTTCAGATAGCCCTGAGATTCTTAAAGGGACCCTGGGCTGTCTGCCCATATAAGGTATGTTTCCTGTGATGCGATCAAAGGGGGACCCTCCCTTCACTCTTTACCTTTAACTGGTTGCCGACACAGGATGAGGATGCTCGTCCTGAGCGGCGGGTACTTCGCACATTAGGACGAGCATTCTCGTCCTGTGTGACAGCCAGAGTCCGCGTGCAATCGAGAGCGGGACAACAGCTGTAATACACAACCACAGCCCCGCTCTAACAGTGGAGAGAAGAGAAACATCTTCTCTCCGCCGTTAACCCCTTGAATGCCCCGATCAAAGCTGATCACGGTGTTCGAAGTAAATAAGAGGAGGGGGGACTGCCCTTTGATCACGTCGCAGAAAATCCCTATGATGCGATCAAAGCCCATAACTTGTATGGCCAGACAGCCCAGGGTTCATTGAAGGACCCCAGGGCTGTCTGAAAATATTTCCTGTTGTTAGGGCATACTGAGGTATGCCCTAACAACTGCCTGTGTACAATAAGTACACAGGCTAAAGTACTGGCATATAGATATATGCCAGTACATTACAGTTAAAAAATCAAAATGAAAAATCCCTTTATGGGATAAAAAAAAAAAAAAAGTTACAATTAATGTAAAAAAACAATTAATGTTAAATAAAAAAAAAAAAGTCAAAAAAAATACACAGAAATACATATTTTTTACAATAAATAAACTTTTTAAAATATAAGTCCCAAAACAGGAAATAATATAGATATATGTGGTATCGCCACGATCGTAACAACCTAAACAACAAATCTATAACAATATTTATGATGATCGATGTATGGTGTAAAAAACATAAATATTAAAACTGCAGCAGAACTGCATTTTTTCTGCATTTTTGCCAAAATAAAAATTTATATGAATTAAAAGATAATGTATTTGTACCAAAAAATGTTACCAACATAAAGTACAACTCGTCCCGCAAAAAACAAAGTCTCATACAACTATGTCGTACAAAAAATAAAAAAGTTATGAGCGTCGGGATGCAAAGAGGGAAATGTAAAAAAATAGTTCTGTCCTCAAGGCCAAAATTAGCCGTGTCCTTAAGGGGTTAAAAGCCTAAATCTACTTTGATTGTGGCATTCAAAGGGTTAACGACAGAGATCCTAGGTTTCTTTGATCTCCACCTTTAGAGCAGAGCTGTCACGGCGCGAGGTGTGGACCCACTGGGCCGTACCGCGTAGCGGTATAGCCGCTGGCCAAACAGGCATATATGCAATGTCTATAGTTCTGAAAGGGTACCTGAGGCAATGTAGACCATAGCAGTGGTTTCAGGCTAAGATGAGGCTCCGACAGTAAACAGACACCCGGTGGGGTGCCGCACAGTAGATGCAGCGGAGGGCACAACATGACTCCAACTCTTGAAGGCACAGAGGCACGGTACCACGGGATACAGGGTACAGGCGGCAGGAACGGGAAACACTGGGAACTGGAAACACTTAGGAGACCACGAGCACGCGCACCCTGCGGGAGACAGTGTCTGAAGGAGGAAGTGAGTGGCGGCGTCTCCCAGGAGGGGGATGCCACCCAGAACTCACTCGTCCATGGCCGCGGCCATCAGAGGGTAAGTCAGGACGACGGTCCGCGGCCATAGACATTACAGGGGCTATGTATTATAGCCGTTGCTCCGCACTTGTATGCTCATCATTATGCGGCAACATCCAGCTGTTCATTAGAAGACTCGTCATGCATCGTCAACCCTTAAGAAGGCTTTGTGTCCATGGCTGCGGGCCGTCAGGTTCACTCACATCCTGACGGCCACAGCTATGGGTCGGGGAGCGCTGGCCCCAGTCTCCTCCTCAGGAGACGCCAGCGCTCACTGCCACTCACCTCAACCAGGTCCCAGACTTTAATGCTAAATTAGCCCATGAGCACCCTGGACTATAAGAGGGGCCCAGCCCCTTCCTGTAGTGCGTGAGCGTTGTTTATCGTATGCTAGTTTGTCTAAGCAAATGGTCTCCCAGTGTTTTCCAGTTCCCAGTGTATCCCCTATCCTGTATCCTGTATCCTGTATCCCGTGCTATCCTGGTTTAAGTACCGTGCTGAGCTGTAGTCGTGCTGTGCTGTATTCCATGCCTGTCCTGCTACTCCACGCCTGACGTCTACCCGCTGCCTAGTCCCAGCCGAGCCTGCCTTGCTACTGTCTGAGCTGCCACAGGTACCCTATATGAAATATAGACTTTGATCTGCGCCCTGTTGGCCAGCTGCCATATCGTCAAGGCGATACGGCCCAGTGGGTCCACGAACCCTACGTGACACTTTGTTGTGTTCCAAATTGTTTAAACGTCCTCACCCTAACCTCATTGCGTATCTGTAATATTAGTTGGAAATTTTCACATTCGCTTTGTGACTTTTGTTCATAGCGGAAAGCACAACGTTATACAGGATCTTTGTATGTTGAATACCACCAGAGCAACGACAGACATCTTTGACTTATAATGGGATCTATTGGGTTCTGGCGTGGATTTCGTCATTTAGACGGGAAAAATATTGCTGCATGCATTGAATATGACAGAATCTGTGGAGGTTCCAGACAGAGCTTTAGATATTTATATGGCTGTACTGATTTTATGAAACGTAACTATCATTTGCTATAGCATGAATTGTGTATTTAGAGAAGCTGCCTAAGGCAGACATCTGTGACTGATCTTATAATAACACAAATGAGATGTTGCTGCCTGTTAGTTATAAGGATTGTTCCTGTGTATGTATGACTCATGAAAATGTTCACATACTCTCTGTACATTCTATAGTATAATTTTATCATTTTTAGTTTCATTGAAAAAGGAAACTCACAGATACTGGCATGATGGTAAATACTTTAAACTTGTCAGTGATAAGTAAGATCAAGTATGAAATAATATCATTAAATCATTACATTCCAAGAGGATTTTCCTCTCTATCAAGATAAGATGATAAAAGACGTGTTCTCATCAATATATGTAGTAAAGCAGGCTTTAAATGGTGCATATGGAGAGACAGTTGGATCTCTCTAGCAGCCAATCAGATATGTATCAATCATTACCACACAATCCAACTAAAGTAAGAGCAAATAGTGTTTCTATGTGATACAATGAAAATAAAAAAAAAATAAGAATTTCAAAAGGAACAATAAACCAACTACATATACAGCTATTCCCTAATATACCATTATTATTGGAATCCATCCAGAAGAGTACATACCATGAAGCTCCTGGCCATCAGTGCAAAACCTGTAACAGGACACTTACCTTCCATGTGCCATTTATAATACTGGTGTCTTCTTATGTGGCAGTGGGACTTTTGCGAACCCTAAAGCCCCAGCGACCCGGTGCCACTGTTACCTCTGCACCCACTATAGGTACACCCCTGAATTCCTCACTATATGAACTAGAGTTTTCAGATGAAAGGGCAGGGAATTCAGGGATGTATAAAATATATATAGACAAGACCAGGTAGTCAGAAGCCACAAAACGGCACGCTTGAGAAAGGTTCAGATGTGAACTGAAAGTTCGCTCACCTCTTGGTGATTAAACCAACATCTTCTTATATACTCTGAAGTCCTGGTGCTGTTATTTTTTCTACTTTTCTTGTTATCCATTTCAAGCCAAGGAATTGATTCATCCCTTGCGGTAACTTGCACATAGCCTGATTTACAGTGTTGTGGGAGTGCTGTGTTTGTTTTCTTTGGCATTTTTCCTGTATATTTTTATATATATTCTGACAACCTGTAACATCTATGGCCGCGGACCGTCGTCCTGACTTACCCCTGACGGCCGCGGCCATGGACGAGTGAGTGCCGGGCGGCAACTCCCTCCTGGGAGATGCCGGCACTCACTTCCGCATCAAGGTACTGGCTCCCACAGGATGCGCACGCAAGCATTAGCTCGGCCTTAAAGGGCCAGTACGCGCACATGCAGAATATCTGCAAATTAGCCCAGAATGTCTCTGGACTATAAAAAGGGCTATGCCCTTTCAATTATTGCCTGAGCGTTGTTGTGTTTCCCTAGTCTGTCTTTGAAAATGGTTCCTTAGTTTTCCCAGTTCCCAGTGTTCCATTCCTACTTCCAGTACCCCGTATCCCATGCTACCGTGCCCCTGTGCCTTAAAGTATTGGAGTCGTGTTGTGCTCTCTGCTGCATCTGCTGTGTTGCACCCCGCCTGGTGGCTGCCTACTGCCAGAGCCTCATTTCAGCCTGAAACCACTGCTACTGTCTACATTGCCTCAGGTACCCTTTCCAGAACTATAGACATTGCCTATACCTGTTTGGCCAGCTGCTATCCTGCTACACGATATGGCCCAGTGGGTCCACACCCCGCATCATGACACATCCTGGGGGACATCTTAGCTCACAGGATGACCATCTCCAGGGTGAGATGGTTGGCACACATAGAAGAGTTGCTGGAGCACCTGTCTAATACACCCATGGGTGATTATCAAAGGTCTGATATGGTAGGGGTGACCCTAAGTGTAATTGTATCCCAACATAGGAGCTTTGACCCTGGAGGGAGGGTACAAAGTGATAAGTTCTACGGCCTTTATCAAAGGGGGGATATGTAGCAGTGCAGCTACTGGACACGTCAGGTTTCAAGCAACCAGGGAGCATGTACAGTAGAGAGGGTTTTCTCTGCTGTTGCTTGGGTGTAAAGCCAGGAAAAGGGCCTGGTTTGCTGGAGTATGAAGGAGAAGGGAGGCTTTCACTCCATACAAACAATCTGTGTTTTGGGCTGTCTGATGAGCCTAGTTAGGCTTCACCTGAGACGGCTCTTTAAATCAGGTGTATGCTATTCACACCAGGCTCCCAGTCTGAGAAAGAAAGGTACTGCCAGCCTGTGGGAGTCAGAAGTTCTGGTAAGTTTTGAGGTACTGGGCACAAAGCTCCGGGTCTCTTAGTAAGGGACACTGAATGTATTAGTCAGAGGCTGGACGGCCTAGGGTTTATTTTGTACAGTTTTGTTGTAAAACTGCTTGCTGTGTTGAAGACAATAAAGCTGGCTGCGGCTGGTTTAAACCCTTATCCAACGTGTTGGAGTGAACTTTCTATGTGTGCCAACCATCTCACCCTGGAGATGGCGATCCTGTGAGCTAAGTTGTCCCCCAGGTTGTCACAATATAAATATATATATATATATATATATATATATATATATATATATATATACACAACAACAAAAGATTGCAGCACTCCAGCAAGGTCCAGCAAGAAAATCTGCAGTTTTATTTGCCCATGTTTAAAGCCAAGCAGCGTTTCACATCCACCATGGTGCTTTTTTCAACCCATACATATATATTTTATATATATATATATATATATATATATATATATATATATATATATATATATATATATATATATATATATATATATATATATATAGCTCCTATACAGACCTCTGTGCCTCCATGGTTACAGACTGTAAACAAACTCTGTCCCCTACTTCTCGCTGCTGTACATTTGTTAATTTAGCAAGAAGGGGTCAGAAGGAGAGGAATGTATCTATGAAATGAGAATATACTGAGTTTGCTTATAGTCTGTAATAGAGACACGTAGATCTACATAGGAGCCGTAGATGCAAAACAGTAGGATATTTTTAACAACACTATTTTCAAAGTAGATTCATTTTTATTTTAAATGCCTTAGAGCAATAAAACAAATTTATTTCAAAGCTGTCCACAGACTTTGATTTTATTTCTATAAAAAAAGACACCTGAATGTTACTTTCTAATGATACTAATGAAATAGACTATGGATACAAAAAGAGCAGAGGGCAGAAGGTTATCACCCATATTGAGATGTAATTAATAGGAGGGAAGCTGGCCTTTAATGCCATATAATAGGAATAAAATATGAGAAACAGTACTGCTAGTTTAAATTGGCAGATACAAAAGTCTTAACAGGCTACTGCACATAATATAAAGCGAGCAGTCTCGGAGGTACGGTCTGTGTCTTAGGGAAATGGAATGTTCTATTCTGCTTCACACTTTAAGTTTAAGGTTTAAGAACTTGAAAAGATGGGAATAAATACCTCTCCCATTTACAAAAATATTCAGAAAATCTTCTTACAATTTTACTGAAGTCTTGCATGAAATAGGCACTTCTTTGATCTTCCTTACTAATGAAGGATTAAGTTACTTTATAGGTCAAGATACCTTTTTGATCCTAATGACTATGCGTACATATAAAGAGAAATCATGTCTTTATACATATATTGATAGCAATGCATTTTTTAATCTAAGACTTTAGTAGGCAAAGTTTTTCTATACATAATACACAATTCTTTCGACACTTATATTTTTTATTCTCAGACGAAGCACTACTTATACTATAACTATTGTGTATCCCCTACAAAGCTAACTCTATCCATATTACAAAATCCCTGTAATATCTTTTAGGCCAGTTTCACAGGAGCATAATAGTTGTGAAATTTTGCGCCCATATTCTGGTCGAAAATCCTGGTCCCCTATAGGCACCTACAATATGATGCTGTTAGTGCAGGCCATCAGACCAGCGGTCGGGCTAGAATTTTTCGCCCACAGTACATGTGCAGAAATCCACTCATATTACACTCATGTGAGACTGACCTAACTGTGCCACTATCCCCTCGAGTTACCTATGCAGACAATAACTTTTTTTCCCCAAATGAAAATTCTTATGAAAGGGGTTTCACCACAAAAGACATTTATGGCATGTTAATGATATATTAATAGGCGGGAGTCTGCCTGCTGGGACCCCATGAATAGAGTGGTCTGGCCCCTGTATGTGACAAAGAAGTGGCTATGTAGTCACTTTCAAGAAACTCACATAGTATACAGAAAACGTCACTCACTCACTGTGATGTGCAAAATATTAAAACCTCTTTTAGCCCTGAAAGTGATTGTCCTATGTGATCAACTGATTGTCGCAGGTCTGGGATCTTTTGCCAACCAGCTGTTATTACCACGGGAAGCTGTGAGAAACCACTCCTTTGTAGTGTTACAAAGTAGTATCTACTCTTTGCATCAGCTCTCGTGGTTCAGAGTGGGGCACCCCTTATATAACGCCCATATACTCTTAAGCAGCTCCTTTAAGGTCAAAATTATCAACATCCTTAAATGGTTACTATAGAATTCAGACCAAGAGAGATCATAATGTTGTTAAATTATAACCTACTATTACAACCAAAGGAAAGCAAAAATACTCTGATTAAATTCATATTATATGTTAAATTCTCTAGTTCTTATTATTACTATTTACTCACTGCATCCCCTGTCTTTCAGGACCAGGCTAGCTTTAGTTTTCTTGTCTCCGCATTCCAAGAGCCAAAACATTTTAATTTTTTCGTCGTGTTTTATTGTACATATTGTACAAGTTGTCATTTTTAATGCCACCATTAAACGTAGCATATACGTAGCATATGGTGTACTGGAATGCTTTTTACAGCTGACACCCTTGACCAACGGCCAGGAACAGCAATCATGCTGTTCCTAGCCATTCAACCACTTAGATGCAGTGGTTAATAGCGACTAGCCATTAGAAAGAGGTTCTGTATATGCCGTACCGCTCCCTTTCTAGTGGGAGCTCATACATTGTCTGTTGTATACATTTTATTTTTTCTTTATGATGACCTGTATACGTTCTTCACAACATTTATTTTATTTACCTTTCTTTTATTATCCATATTATTTTGAATCCCATTTTCTCAAAATGTTAAAACTTATAGGTTAATTATTATTTGAGACTAACTATTTACTTCTACCTGCGAGTAGAACTGTTATACACATATATTTTCTGATGTCTCAACTGTTTAATAAAGACATATTGAAACAGAAAGAGGGGGCGGCCCCCTCCGACTACAACTCCTTCTGCAAAAATAAGGCCCCACACCACTCCATTGACGAAAAAATAAAAAAGTTATGGCTCTTGGAAGACAGGGAGTGAAAAATGAAAAAGCCAAAAAATGGCTTCATCCCGAAGAGGTTAAAAATGATTTTGTGAGGTGGAATGGAAAAAAAATATTGTTTTTTGGGGTTTTGGATTTACAGCTTTTACGGTGCTGTAAAAATTATGTTTTTTTTTTACTTCTTTATTTTTTTTTCCTGAATTACATATGGCCTAAAAGGTGTTCAGACAATGATTTAGAGGGAGAAAAAAAAGTTAAATGATAATAATTATATCACTACAGAACTGCATATCTCCGCCTCTTTTAATATCGCTGGCCTTTTCTGCCTTGGTCTTAAGAATCTCGCAGAAAAACTCCGTAGTCGTCCAAGTTCTGAAATTCCAACCAAGGGGACCAAAGCTTATAGAATCTTTCATATACATCCTTTATAGAAGAAGTTACATTTTCCATTTGCATGATGTCGTTAACTTTGGATACCCATAAAGTCAGTAAAGTGGATGTTGTTTTTATTCACAGTGACGGAATGCACATTCTTGCTGCCATTGTTAAAAAACATAGAAGCAAGCGTTTAGGAGAGGTAGCCGGAGTCTCGAAGTGACAAAGGAGAAACAACGCTGGGTCCAATCTCCTCCAATTCCAAGGACTCTACTGATAGTGTCCCTTACTCCCTCCCAAATGGGGAATAAAAGGTGACAAGACCAAAAAATGTGGAACAATGTTCCCCTTTTATGTCCGCATCTCTAACATGTTGAATCAATGGTTGGAATAAAAATATTAAGGCGCGACGGCACCCTTTACCATCTGTAATGTAGTTTTTTAGCTGGTTTCCTGAAACCATAGACTAAGAGAAGATTTATGTGTCATAAAGAAAATCCTTGTCTCAGACCAGAGGTAAGTGAAATATTAAGGTCAGCTTCCCATTGAAGCATAAAGGGTGGAGGTATTTGTCCCAGAGGATTCTGAAGAAGAGCATGGACCAGAGACAATGTGTACATGTTCGGGCCCATCCCCAGACACCACATCTCAAATGAAGTTTTATCTTGTGTATAAGAATTCGGTGGAAGAAGAGACATTAAGAAATGTCTTAGTTGAATTAGTCTCCAGAGTCCCAATGAGTTGTAGTCTGACAGTCCCCTCAGGGTTTCTTAACAGGGCCATTGATTATCTATTTGAAAATCAGTTACTCTAAATTTGCCCGAGGTCACCCAATGGTGGGAAATTGGGTCGTCCACTCCAGGAGGGAAATGAGGATTACTCAAAATAGGATATTGAGCAGAGTTACATGGAAGGAGAAAAGAACGCACTTTCGGATGAGAACAACATTGCAGTGTCGGGCCTGTAGTTTTATAAAGGCGCAGGGAGAATATGTGGAGTGATTCCAACTAAGGCCATGCGGCCAGTGCAACATGGAAAAAGACTAATTAATTAATTTTAAAGATTTTAATTCGAAATGGCACGTGACCGGGATGCCCGCTATCTCCCCTTATCTTTATCCTTACTTTAGAGCCTTTTTTTCAGAAATTGAGAACTCATCCCTACATCTCCAGCATGCTGCTCCGGGGCTCCCAATATAAAATAGCTGCCTATTCAGATGGTCTTTGATTTTTTTATTACCAAAGCAGCGGTTTCTCTCCCCAATTTGATTCAGGAATTTAAATTGTATTTGGACCTTTCTAATTTTAAAATTAATCTATCTAAGTCAGAAGCAATGGACATTACTTTGACCTCTGAACTGACAACATCTCTTAAACAATCATTTGATTTGGTGGAATAGTGCTTCGCTGAAATACCTAGGTGTCAATATCACCTCAGACCCAGCCAAACTTTATCAATCTAATCCCCCCCCCCCACTTATATGTACCATACGTGCAGACTGCTCAAGATGGACCAAGACAAACTTCAGCTGGCTAGGGTGGTGCACAAAATTACATGTTAACCTTATGTTGCAGGTCCATAAGATTGCAGCGATAACAAATTTATATTTTTTTATGTTTTACTATTTTCACAAAATAAAAACAATTTGTTAAAAATAAATATTGTTTTGTGCTGCCATATTTTGAGAGCCATATTTTTTTAACTTTTCCATTGCTAGATCTGTGTAAAGGCTTGGCTTTATTGGGGTTGTTTTGGGGTACACTCGAGTTTTTGATCACTTTCTATTTCTATTTTTTAGAAGCGGCAATGTGAACAAAAAACAGCAATTATAGAATTGTAACCATTTTTTACGGCTTTCCCCATGCTGCATAAATAACATTATATTTTAAAATGTAGTATTTTATGAAAGCGATGATACCACTTATATTTATTTTTTACGTTATTTTATATAAAAGTATGAAAAAAATGTTTCTACTTTTAATAATTTTATTTGTATATTGTTCATAACTTGAATAAATTAATTTGTACATTTTTTTTAGTCCCACTAGGGGATTTAAACATGCAATTGTTAGATTGCTGGTACAATACACTGCAATGCTTATGTATTGCAGTGTATGGTATTTTAATGGACTCCTAGTTAGCAGATTTTGGGGCACCACCGGCTGCCATGAAAACCCATCACCACATCCCGATCGGGGAGGTCAATGGAATGACAGAGAAGCTCAACCTCTGTCTAACGGTTTAGATCCTGGCTGTTAGAGCAAGGTGTCAGCTGTAATATACAGCTGACATCCGCTCTGTATGAAGCGGGCTCAGCTCGTGGGCCCGCTCCATACTCCCCCCTCCAGTAAGGACGTATATTTACTTTGATTTGCGCGCAGGAGTTAAAGAAGTTCATATTTAGATAAAACTGGTTTTATCCTGCTTTACATCTGTCTACAAATTGGATATTACATGAACTCGCAGCCTCTTCCATATGGGTGGATAGATGAAGAAATATTTTTATTGAATTTTTTTTTTTAATTATTGCGACTTTGCAACACTTTGTATAATGAGCACCTCCTTCTTAAGATCAATTGAAGCATTCAGTAACCAGTAAGCGCTTCCCTCAGTCTGAGTGAGGAGGTTAGCACTTATTGGCACAGAAGGACCGGGGAGCGGTGAGTTGGCTTTACTCACCACACCTCACTTCTCAGTCCTCTGTTGCTTTGGGCTCTGCTGCGGCAACCGGAGCAGAAGAGGCCCGGGAAGCAGTGAGTATATGAGAAATCTGATCTGAGGTCTGACTATTTATTGTTTCTCTTGTCTAGGGTCTGCATTTAGGAATCTGAATTTATTTAATGATCTGGTCTGGGATCCGATGAATTTTAAAGTCTGCGGTCTGATTAATTTAGAGTTCTGGTCTAGGGTCTGATTAATTAAAGAGTCTGGTCTGGGGTTTGTATTCATTAAGGGGTTTAATATGTGGTCTGATTAATTTTGGGGCCTCGTCTGCATTCTGAATTTATTTAGGGGTCTAGCATCTGAATTTATTTAAGTGTCTGGGGTTTTATTAACGTTGGGGTTTGGTGTCTAATTAATTTAGATGTCTGGTCTGGGGTTTGATTAATTTAAAAGTTTGGTTTGAGGTCTGATTAATTTAGTTGTCTATGGTCTGAAACAATTTACCGGTGTGGTTTTGGGTCTGAATTTAGGGGTCTGAATTTATTTTGGGGCCTGGTCTGGGATCGAAACTAATTTTGGCCTCTGGTCTGAATTTATTTTGCGGTCTAATCTGGGGCCTAATTTTATTTTGGAATCTAAATATTTCCTATGGGGCCCAACATTTTCTAATTATGCCCCTGCTTTTATCTGTATCCGTGGCTTCATGCCCTATTGTTTTGGCAGTATTGTATTTAAGGCATTGTGCAGACCTGTAGGTACAGTAATGGGGGCACCTGGAGCAGCAGCAGGCATAGTATTGGTGGTAGCAGCAGGGTGGCAGTGTTAAAGTATAGTGGGATTGTGATGCTATAGAGGCTGGGGATGGGCTGCAAAAGCGAGGGGCCAAAGAAGTCTGTGGAGCAAACACTGCAGTCATGAGGAAAAGTCATCCAGCGTTCTGGGCCATTTGGAGAAGAAAAGAAAAGAGATCAACTTCAATCAGAGAAGGCATCACCGGTGAGTCACTGGGTGTAATTGTTAGGTATTCTGTCTGTGACTGCATCTGATCAGTGTTGTATTCTCTTGTATAGTTTTCAATGTGCCTATATGAACATTGAATCTGAACACTATATGGTAACTGTATGGCAGTATTATTCGGTATATTGGTCTTTGTATAGTGGTAATGTACATCTGTGCGTATAGGTGTTGAATTTTTATTAATCTATTTATAGCTCTGGAATTCATACCGTTTTCTAATATACATGTATTTAACCACTTCCCGACATTTTGCCAAATCATGGAAAGCTAGTGCTTCCCGCATTTTTCTGTATCCATATGGCAAATGGATGACATGGGCTCAGAAGCTGAGTACGTGTCATCATCCCTGGATGTATGTTATGTCGGCTTGCTGTCAGTGAATGTCATAGGTAGTGCAATGTATTAGAAAAAAAATCTGATAGTTGGGCCTTCAAGTCCCCTAGTGGGACTAAAGAAAAGTGTAAAAAAAGTGACAAAAAAGTTGTAAAATAAAGTTTCAAGTAATAAAATAAAACACAATCGCCCTTTTTCCGTTATCAAGTCCTTTATTATTGAAAAAAAAAAATAAACCACACATATCTGGTATCGCTGCGTTCATAACGGCCTGAACTATAAAAATATTAAGTTATTTATTCCACGTGGTAAATGGTGTAAGAAAAACACGTAAAGAAACTGCCAGAATTTCTGTTTTTGGTCACTTTGCCCTACAAAAATTGGAATAAAAAGTGATAAAAATGTTGCATGTATCCAAAAATGGTACCTATAAAAACTATAGCTCGTCTCGCAAAAAACAAGCCCACATACAGCTCTGTCAAGTAAAAAATTAAAAAATTATGGTTCTCACAACAAAACATAAAAAAGTGCTATCAATTTGGTATCACCGGAATCGTACTGACCCGCAGAATGAAGTAAACATGTAATTTATAACGCATATTGAATGCTGTATTAAAAAAACCCGAAAAAACTATGCCAGAATTGCAGTTTTTTGGTCACCTTGCCTCCCGAAACATAGGATAAAAAGTGATCAAAAAGTCGCATGTACCCCAAAATGGTACTAATAATAACTACAGCTCATCATGCAAAAAAGCAGCCCTCATGCCACTACATCTATGAAAAAATAAAATGAGTTAAGGCTCCAATAAGTCAGGAAATAAAAAATATGCAGTTGTGCCGGCCCGAGGGAAACATTTCTTCTGTTTCAATAGGCGATTTATCAAGGCCCTAAAATTAGGGAGCCAGGAAGCAGAGGACTCAAACATACCTGCTGGAAGTGAGGGCGCCCGTATTATACCAGAACAACACTTCCCAGAAAAATTCTCCAAACTGTAAAGGTGCGGAGTGTGGACCAAAAGGGGGATAAGTCAGGACACCATTTATCAGTGTGACACTGGTCTGTGCAGAAAGGATTGCTTCACAGCGTAACAAATATCTAAAGATTATTTTTTTTTACCCCATTATTTTACCACCTGACTATGCCCCTGATGTACTCCGCACAGAGTACATATGCCCCCACGTTATAAACTGAAATACCAGTAAAACTCCAAACAAAACTACTACCTAGCAAAATCCACTCTCCGTAAGCCAAATGGCGCTCCCTCCATACTGAACCCTACAGCGTGCCCAAACAGCTATTTACTTCCACATATATGGCATCGCCATACCTGGGAGAACCCTTTTGACAATTTTTGGGTTGTGTATCTGCAGTGGCACAAGCTGGGCACGACATATTTGCCACTGAAATAGCATATCTAGGGAAAATTTTAAATGTTTACTTTGCACCATCCGCAGCACAATCATTTATGGAAAAGACCTGTGGGGTAAAAATGCTCACTACACCCCTTAATAAATGCCTTGAGGGGTGTAGTTTCCAAAATGGGGTCACTTCTCAGGGGTTTATTTTATTATTTCACATCAGAGCTCCTGCAATTGTGAATTAATACTTTGTAAATCGACAAATTAGGCCTCAACTTCGCATGGTACTCTTTTACTTCTGAGCCTGGTCGAATGTACAGGAAAAAGATTAGGGCCACATGTAGGGTGATTCTAAAACTGGGAAACGCAGCATAATAATTAGAGATCTGTCTTGTTATGGTGGCACAACCTGGGCACCATATATTGGTATATCTGAGGAAAAAAATTCCATTTTCACTCTGCAACATTGAATGCACACTAATTTCTGCAAAACACCTACGGGGTTAACATGCTCACTCAACCCCTAGGTGAATACCTTGAGGGTGTATTTTCCAAAATGGGGTCACTTCTGGGGGGTTTTCACTGTTTTGGTCCCACAGGGTCTTTGCAAATGCGACATAGCGCCCACACACCAATTCAGCAAAATCTTGCCGTGTGCCCAAACAGAAGTTTATGACAACGTATGGGGTATTTCTGTACTCCAGAGAATCTGCTTTACAAATGTTGGTGTGCTTTTTCTCGTTTTATTTGTTGAGAAAATGAAAAATGTTGAGCTAAAGCTACATCTTATTGAAGAAAAAGGATCGTTTTTCTTTTCACTGCCCAATTCTAATAAAATCTATGAAACACCTGTGGGGTCAAAATGCTTACTACACCCCTAGATGGATTCTTCAAGGGGTGTAGTTTCCTAAATGGAGTAACTTTTTGGGCGTTTTCACTTTATTCGTCCCTCAGGGGCTTTGCAAATGCGACATGGCCTCCGCAAAACGTTCTTGCTAAATTTGAGCTCCAAAAGCCAAAAGGCGCTCTTTCCCTTCTAAGCCCTGCTGAGTGTCCAAACAGCCGTTTATGACCACGTGCGGGGTATTGTTTACTCGGGAGAAATTGTTCTACAAATGTTACGGTGCTTTTCTCCTTTCGTTCTTGTGGAAATGAGAAAAAATTAGCTAAAACTACATTTTCTTTGAACAATATGTTGATTTTCATTTTCACGGCTTACTTCCACTAATTTCTGCAAGAAACCTGTGGGGTCAAAATGCTAACTATAGCCATAGATAATTTCCTCAGGGGGTGTAATTTCCAAAATAGGATCACTTGTGGGGGGTTTCCACTGCTTTGTCCCCCCAGGGGCTTTGCAAATGCAACATGGCCTCAGTAAACCATTCCTGCTAAATTTGAGCTCCAAAAGCCAAATGGCGCTCTTTCCTATCTAAGTCCTGCTGTGTGTCCAAACAGCCGTTTATGACCACATGTGGGGTATTATTTTAATAGGAAGAAATTGCTTTACAAATGTTGTGGTACTGTTTTTCCTTTAGTCCTTGTGAAAATGAGAAAACATTAGCTAAACCTACATTTTCTTTAAAAAAAAATGTCGATTTTCATTTCACGTTCTACTTCCAATAATTTCTGCAATAAATTTGTAGGGTCAAAATGCTCACTATACCCCTAGATATTTCCTTGAGGGGTGTAGTTTCCCAAAGGCTGGGTTCACACGTGGCGGAATTTCACTTAAATTCCGCTGCGGACACTCCGCAGCGTTAATCCGCAGCGGAGCCGTTTGTCCATTGACTTACACTTTAATTTAGCAGTGTTCGTTTAGACGAGGCGTAAAATTCCGCTGCGGAGCATAGGCTGCGGAGCGGAATTTGGTGTCCGCAGCATGCTCTGTCTGTTGCGGAGCAGTGGCGGACTCATGGCGGAATTTCTCCATTGACTTCAATGGAGATTCTAAGTTTCGCAATGAAGTCCGCAGCTGTCATGCACATGTTATGTGTGCTGCGGATGCGTCTTGCTTTTTTGCCATGACATTTCTTCATTCTGGCTGGACCTATGTATTTCTAGGTCTACAGCCAGACTGAGGAAGTCAATGGGGCTCCCGTAATGACGGGAGCGTTGCTAGGAGACGTCTGTAAATAGTCACTGTCCAGGGTGCTGAAAGAGTTAAGCGATCGGCAGTAACTGTTTCTGCACCCTGGATAGTGACTACCGATCACAATATACAGCAACCTGTAAAAAAATATAAGTTCATACTTACCGAGAACTCCCTGCTTCTGTCTCCAGTCCGGCCTCCCAGGATGACGTTTCAGTCTAAGTGACGGCTGCAGCCAATCACAGGCCAAGCACAGGCTGCAGCGGTCACATGGACTGGCGCGTCATCCAGGGAGGTCGGGCTGGATGCCGAAAGAGGGACGCGTCACCAAGACAACGGCCGGTAAGTATTAAATTCGTTTACTTTCACTAGGGAAAGTGCTGTCCCTTCTCTCTATCCTGCACTGATAGGGAGAAGGGAAGCACTTTTCCCGCAGTCCGCAGCAGCTAGTCCGCATCAATTTACTGCACATTTTGTGCAGATCCGCAGCAGAATCTGCAACGCAGATTCTGTGCGGCATTGATGCGGACAGTTGCGGAGGAAATCCGCCACGTGTGGTCATGCCCAAATGGTGTCACATATATTCTAATAAAAAGGAGGCCCAAAATCCACTTGGTGCTTCTTTGCTTTTGAGGTTTGTACTTCAGTACATAAGCACACTAGTGCCATATGTTGGATATTTCCTAAAACTTAAGAACCTGGGCAATAAATATTGAGTTGAATTTCTCTGGTAAAACTTTCTGTGTTACAAATAAAATTGATTGAATATGAATTTCTGCAAAAAAAAATTGCCATTTTTAAATTTCACCTTCACTTTGCTTTAATTCCTGTGATTCGTCTAAAGGGTTAATAAACTTTCTAAATGCTGTTTTGAATAATTTGAGGGGTGAAGTTTTTAAAATGGGGTGAGTTATTGGTACTTTCTAATATATAAGGCCCTCAAAGCCACTTCACACCTGAACTGGCTCCTATAAAAATAGCCTTTTGACATTTTCTTGAAAATGTGAGAAATTGCTGCTAATGTTCTAAGCCTTGTAACGTCTTAGAAAAATAAAAGGACGTTCAAAAAATGATACCAATCTAAATTAGACATATAGGGATGTTAATTAGCAACAATTTTGTGTGGTATAAGTGCCTGTCTTACAAACAGATCCATTCAAATTTAGAAAAATGCTAAATATTGCAAAATGTTGGTGTTTTTCACAATTAGATACTGAATGTTTCAAGCAAATTTTGCCAGTAACGTAAAGTCCCATGTGTCACAAGAAAACACTCACAGAATCGATTGGATAGTTAACCCGTTAGTGACCGGCCCATCGTGTTTCTACGTCGGTCAATAACGGGCCTTATTCCGATGCCATAGACTTTTTACGTCGCGGCATCGGAATAAGTAAACAGAGCAGGGAGCTGTCAAATCTGCTCTGCCGGGTGAGATCGATATTCGTATCGATCTCACACGTTTAACCCCTCAGATGCGGTTCTCAATAGCGAGCACCGCATCGGAGTGGTTTTGGAGAGAGGGAGGGAGCTCCCTCTCTCTCCCACCGACACCCGGCGATACGATCGCCGAGTGTCTGTGTCTCTAATGGCAGCAGGGGGTCTAATAAAGGCCCCCAGGTCTGCCTGGAGTGAATGCCTGCTAGATCATGCCGCAGGCATGACCTAGGAGATGCCTGTCCGTGTTAAACGGCCAGGCAGTAATACACTGCAATACAAAAGTATTGCAGTGTATTATAATAGCGATCGCAGAATCGCATATTATAGTCCCCTAATGGGACTAGTAAAAAAGTGAAAAAAAGTTTAATAAAGTTAATTTAAAAAAAAATGTGAAAAAAAATGAAAAACCCAGCTTTTCCCCTTACAAAATGCTTTACTATTAAAAAAACAAAATAAAGTAAAAAAGTTACACATATTTGGTATCGCCGCGTCCGTAACGACCCCGACTATAAATCTATTACATTATTTAACCCACACGGTGAACGCCGTAAAAAAATTAATAAAAAACTATGGAAAAATTGCTGTTTTCTGTGAATACTGACTTTAAAAAAATGTGATAAAAAGTGATCAAAAAGTCGCATCTACTCAAAAATTGTACCAATAAAAACTACAAGTCGTCCCGCAAAAAAAAAGCACTCATACAACCGCATCGGCGAAAAAATAAAAACGTTACGGCTCTTCAAATATAGAGACACAAAAACAAATCATTTAGAAAAAAAAGCATTTTTACTGTGTAAAAGTAGTAAAACATACAAAAACTATACAAATTTGGTATCGTTGCAATCGTAACAACCCGCTGAATAAAGTTATTGTGTTATTTATACCACACGGTAAACGGCGTAGATTTAGGACGCAAAAAAGAGTGGCGAAATTTCAGATTTTTTTCTATTCCCCCCCCAAAAAAAGTTAATAAAAGTTAATCAATAAATAATATGTCCCCCAAAATGGTGCTATTAAAAATACAACTCGTCCCGCAAAAAACAAGACCATATACAGCTATGTCGATGCAAAAATAAAAACTTTATAGCTCTTGGAATGCGACGATTGAAAAACGTAAAAAATAGCCTGGTCATTAAGGTCCAAAATAGGCTGGTCATTAAGGGGTTAAAAGAATTTCAAAGTTATTACCACATAAAATGAAACATGTCAGATTTGAAAAATGAGGCTCTGTCAAAAGTGGCCAAAGCGGGAAGGGGTTAAAATTCTCTCTTATATCTGTGTGGTTGTCTGTCTAAAAAAACCAAAAGAAAAACTGTTACAGCCCACACATTAGTAGATTGGAATGCATCCATAAGATAACTGAATGGACTAAAGATGGCGTCATGTGACCCTCATCATATGACCCCTGGCTTTCAGGTAACACTGTCCAGATATATAAGAGGTAAATAATAGGTTATTGAGGAGCAGAAGTTATAAAGTACTAATACCTACAGCAACATCTCATCATGTCTGTCATTATCTATGAGAAGCAAATCATAGGCCCTATTTACGCGACAGGGATTCTTGGCCATATGACGGCCGTTCTTTGAACGTCTGTCACACGGCCGTAGTAGGAACAATAGACCCTAAATGGGGCTATTCACACGGCCGTCAAAAAATGGAACATGCCCTGTTTTGGGCCGATCTCCCAGCCGCACAGTTTCCATAGAAGTCTATGGGGCCGAGTAAAGCACGGCTGCCACTTGGATGTGATCCGAGTGAAGGCCATGCTTTCTGATGCTCTCTTCTCCTCCTCACAGTGCGAAGTGCATGTGAGGAGGAGGAGATTTTTTTGCTCCCTGTAGGAGCGGAATCCCTAATCCCCAGCCACAGTGTTGCCGAAGCTGTGGCCGGGAATTCTGGTTCCAGGAGAAGTCCCTGACTTCACTGTCCATATATGGACAGTAACGTCAGGGACGTGAAGCAGAATCCCCGGCCACAGCAGGCGACGCTATGGCCGGTGATCTCGCTCCAGGAGCAGTCCCTGACTTCACCATCCATATATGGACAGTGATGTCAGGGACTGCTCCTGAAGAGGAAAACCCCGGTCACAGCCGTCCCTGACACAGCTGTGGCTGGTGATTCCACTCCAGGAGAAGTCACTGTCCATATATGGACAATGAAGTCAGGGACTTCTCCTGGAGCTGAATCACCGGCCGATAGGCCGCTATGGCCTGGGATTCCGCTTCAGAAGCAGGGGCCCGCTCCAGGAGAAGTCCATGATGTCACTGTCCGTATATGGACAGTAAAGTCACGAACTTCTCCTGGAGCGGTCCCCTACAGTGGCACTATCTACAGGGGGGTGTGCCATATATGGGGGGTGTGCCATCTACGTGGTGGGGGGGGGCATCTACGTGGTGCTATGTACAAGGATTGTATGGTACCTAGAGGGGGGCTGTGTGGTACTATCTACAGAGGGGCTGTGGCAGTATCTACAGGGGGCTGTGTGGCATTATCTAGAGAGGTTTTTAGCAATATCTACAGGGTGCTGTGTGGCAATATCTACAGAGGGCAGTTTGTGGCAATATCTACAGGGGGCTGTGGCAATATCTACAGGGGGCTGTGTGGCATTATCTACGGAGGACAGTGTGTGGCAGTATCTACAGGGGGGCTGTGGCAGTATCTTAAGGGGCTGTGTGGCATCATCTACGGAGGGCAGTGTGTGGCATTATCTTCAGGGGCTGTGTGGCATTACCTACAGAGGGAAGTGTGTGGCAAAAAAATTTGACAAAGTAAATTCATATATTTTTAAAATGGACAGGGAAAAAAACTGGATCAAAATCGGCCGTAAAAAATGGAAACACGGTCCGGAACGGATGCAAAACGGAGGCGAAAGGGCAGAGAAAAATGCACCAAAACGCCCATTTTTGTGAGCCCACATTCGGACCCTGACGTGTGAATAGAGCCTTAGGCCCCTATAGGTAATGCCACACAGCCCCCTGTAGGTAGTGCCACACAGCCCTCTAGGTTGTGCCACACAGCCACCCTGTAGGTAATGCCATACAGCCCCCAGTAGGTAATGCCACACAGCCCCCTGTAGGTAATGCCACACAGCCCCCCTGTAGGTAGTTCTACACAGCCCCCTTTTAAATAGCACCTCCCCAACCTTTCTGTAGATAGCACCACTGTAGGGGACCATTCTAGGAGACGTTCCTGACTTCAATGTCCATTTGTGACCGGAGATTGGGGATTCCGCTCCTACAAGGAGCAAAAATACTACCCTCCTCCTCCTCACATGCATTTCGCACTGTGAGGAGGAGAAGAGAGCGAACGAGCGGCAGAAATCTCGGCCGTCACTCGGATCACATCCAAGTGACAGCCGTCCTTTACACGGCCCTATAGACTTCTAAGGGAGCCGTGCGGTCGGGAGAATGGGCGAAAATAGGGCATGCACCATTTTTTGACCGGGCCGTCAAAGAATTGGCCGTGTGAATAGCCCCATTTGGGGTCTATTGTTCCTACTGCGGCCGTGTGACGGCCGGGTATCACTGTCGTGTAAATAGGGCCTTAGGCTCTATTCACACGACAGGGTCCGGGTGTCGACCGATAAAAACGTTCCTTTTTGTCCATTTTTCTCTGCCATTTTGCGTCCGTTCTGTTTCCATTCCGGTCCGTGTTTCCGTTTTACGGATTAATTTAATTTGTCAATTTTTTGGGTCCCAACCCACTAAAACCACCCACAGGAAGGTCACATGATCGTCCAGTCACCATTATCTCTGCTTTCAGAGTATAGAGAGCTTTGTCTGATCCCTCTGCTTTTTTGCATTGGTTTCTGGCTTTTTCTCTGCTATGTTTTTTACTTGTTACCATGTCCTCATAACCATTGAACCGTGTACTGCAGCTTTGGCTGATTTCTCAGCAATTCGGACAGCAATCACAGATGTTGATACATTCTATAGATCGTGCCACAGTGCCCCCTGTAGGTAGTGCCACACAGCCCCCTGTAGGTAGTGCCACACAGCCCCTGTGAGTAGTGCCACACAGCCCCCTTGTAGGTAATGCCACACAGGCCCCTGTAGGTAGTGCCACAGGTTAAATTGCACCCTGTGCGGAAATTTCTTTTGCCACCCCTCAATAATCATATGACAAAAGTCATGCAAATAAAGACTTTCATCATTAATCAAATTAATATATAATTATATACTATAGTTGAGTCAGAGAGAGCTATCTTGACTGTTGCTCTATTCAAATGGTGGACACGGGACCATTGTTCTCGTGTTTGGTGGGGCCCCCAAACAAATCATACATTTATTGCTTACCCTGCAGATAGGTGATTAATGTTTTTCGTGGGCCAAGTCCTTTAGACCACAGACTCCATCTTTTACTTCCAGCTCCTCGCTGTTTTCTCTTTACCTCCAGACGCCGCACTAAGTCCTGAAGGTGTTCAGCATCAGTACCTTGTGATCGGGGCTGGGTGCGTAAGGACCTACTGTGGTGGCGTACAGAGGGGGGGAGGACTGAAGAGCGGTAAGTGATGTTGGCTGTCATCTATTGAATTTCTGTAAATCAAATCCACAAATCCAATAAATAGTGGCGAGTTCCGGGCACTATTGGCAAAGGTACTGCTGTGGCTGCTACATCGGTAGTGAGCAGGCATGATTGTGTCAGTAGCGGACTCCCAGCCCTCTGAGCACAGGCCCATCTGGTATTTGCTAGTACTGTACACAGTACATAATGACACAACTCACTCACTACATATATTATATATACACACACACATACATACCATACACCCACACTAAATGCACTATACACACACACACACCATACATACACACCACAAATTTTGTACACACACAATCCATACACACCACACACTATACAATATACACCACACACTATACACACTATACACACTATACACACACACACATACACACACACACACACACACACTAAATGCACAATACAGGCACATACACACCACACATTATATACACTATACCACACACCCACCACACACTATATATACTACACACACATACACCACACACTATATATACTACACACACATACAACACACAATATATATATACACTAAACACACTGTGTACACTATACACACACTACATACATTGCATCAATTACACTTATCCTATACACACTACATACACACACCATTACACTACACATCACTTTTGGTATCGGTACTCTTATGGCTGCTACAGCGGTAGTGAGCAGGCATGATTGTATCAGCAGTGGACTCCCAGCCCTGGCCCACCTTTCATTTGTTAGTACTGTACACAGTACACACTGTCACAACACACACACTACATACACTATATACACACACACACACACACACACACACACACATGCACACTACATACATAGCATAGACTACACTTACACTATACACACTATATATACTATTTATTGATGAACTGAACATCTAAATAATACCGATGTATATATAAGAATTGATGTGCATATCTGAGTTACCGTTTGATTCTCTATGAGATATTGATGTTCATTTATGTATCATGTTGGTGTTTACATATATGAAACGTGTGGCTGTGGATTGTCGTTACCTGCTCGTGTGTGACGTTTTCCCTGATGCAGGATCACCTTATGAGTTTTGCTGAAATATTTGAATATTTATATTTAATAAAAATATTTATTATTCTTTGTCCCTCAAACCGAGTGCCATTTTTTCCCCCTTTCCCGGCCATTCCAGTTTTCTTCTCCTTTATTCCAATTTAATCGGGAGGCACCGTACCCATTGTACTGTGTTATGAGGGTCTTTATGAGATGTACTTTTTTGTTTTTGTACATCAAACAAACTACAGTGAAGGAAATAAGTATTTGATCCCTTGCTGATTTTGTAAGTTTGCCCACTGTCAAAGACATGAACAGTCTAGAATTTTTAGGCTAGGTTAATTTTACCAGTGAGAGATAGATTATATTAAAAAAACAAAACAGAAAATCACATTGTCAAAATTATATATATTTATTTGCATTGTGCACAGAGAAATAAGTATTTGATCCCTTTGGCAAACAAGACTTAATACTTGGTGGCAAAACCCTTGTTGGCAAGCACAGCAGTCAGACGTTTTTAGTAGTTGATGATGAGGTTTGCACACATGTTAGATGGAATTTTGGCCCACTCCTCTTTGCAGATCATCTGTAAATCATTAAGATTTCAAGGCTGTCGCTTGGCAACACGGATCTTCAGCTCCCTCCATAAGTTTTCGATGGAATTAAGGTCTGGAGACTGGCTAGGCCTTGGCTGTATGTTTCGGGTCATTATCGTGCTGGAAGACCCAGCCACGAGCCATTTTTAATGTCCTGGTGGAGGGAAGGAGGTTGTCACTCAGGATTTGATGGTACATGGCTCCATCCATTCTCCCATTGATGCGGTGAAGTAGTCCTGTGCCCTTAGCAGAGAAACACCCCCAAAACATAATGTTTCCACCTCCATGCTTGACAGTGGGGACGGTGTTCTTTGGGTCATAGGCAGCATTTCTCTTCCTCCAAACACGGTGAGTTGAGTTAATGCCAAAGAGCTCAATTTTAGTCTCATCTGACCACAGCACCTTCTCCCAATCACTCTCAGAATCATCCAGATGTTCATTTGCAAACTTCAGACGGGCCTGTACATGTGCCTTCTTGAGCAGGGGGACCTTGCGGGCACTGCAGGATTTTAATCCGTTACGGCGTAATGTGTTACCAATGGTTTTCTTGGTGACTGTGGTCCCAGCTGCCTTGAGATCTTTAACTAGTTCCCCCCCGTGTAGTTTTCGGCTGAGCTCTCATCTTCCTTAGGATCAAGGATACCCCACGATGTGAGATTTTGCATTGAGCCCCAGATCGATGTCGATTGACAGTCATTTTGTATGTCTTCCATTTTCTTACTATTGCACCAACAGTTGTCTCCTTCTCACACAGCGTCTTACTTATGGTTTTGTAGCCCATTCCAGCCTTGTGCAGGTCTATGATCTTGTCCCTGACATCCTTAGAAAGCTCTTTGGTCTTGCCCATGTTGTAGAGGTTAGAGTCAGACTGATTAATTGAGTCTGTGGACAGGAGTCTTTTATACAGGTGACCATTTAAGACAGCTGTCTTTAATACAGGCACCAAGTTGATTTGGAGCGTGTAACTAGTCTGGAGGAGGCTGAACTCTTATGCGGGATTCACACGACAGGGTTTCCCGGCCGGGTGCCGGCCGTTCATAAATCGGCCGGCACCCGGCTGCATTAGGAATAATAGACCCCTAATGGGGCTATTCACACGACCAATTTTTTGACGGCCGGGAAAACCGGCCGTCAAAAAATAGGACATGCTCTATTTTCGGCCGGGTGCCCGGCCGCCCGGCTCCCATAGAAGTCTATGGGGCCGGGTAATACCCGGCCATCACCGGAATGTGTCCCGAGTGATGGCCGGGTCTACCGTCGCTCGCGCACTCTCTCTCCTCCTCCTCCTCACAGTGCAGAGTGCATGTGAGGAGGAGGAGGGTCTTTTATTGCTCGCTGTAGGAGTCGGAATCCCCAATCCCCGGCCGGGGATTGGGGATTCCGCTACAGGAGAAGTGCGTGACTACACTGTCCAGATATGGACACAGCGAAGTCACGCACTTCTGCAGCGGAATCCCCGACTCTATGGCCGGGGATGCCGCTACAGGAGAAGTGCGTGACTACACTGTCCAGATATGGACACAGCGAAGTCACGCACTTCTGCAGCGGAATCCCCGACTCTATGGCCGGGGATGCCGCTACAGGAGAAGTGCGTGACTACACTGTCCAGATATGGACACAGCGAAGTCACGCACTTCTGCAGCGGAATCCCCGACTCTATGGCCGGGGATGCCGCTACAGGAGAAGTGAGTGACTACACTGTCCATATATGGACACAGCGAAGTCACGCACTTCTGCAGCGGAATCCCCGACTCTATGGCCGGGGATGCCGCTACAGGAGAAGTGCATGACTACACTGTCCATATATGGACACAGCAAAGTCACGTACTTCTGCAGCGGAATCCCCGACTCTATGGCCGGGGATTCCGCTACAGGAGAAGTGAGTGACTACACTGTCCATATATGGACACAGTGACGTCACTCACTTCTGAAGCGGATTTCCCGACCTGTGGCAGGGAATTCCTCTTCAGGAGAAGTCAGTGACTACACTGTCCATATATGGACATTGAAGTCAGTGACTTCTCCTGGAAGGGGGGGGGGATGGGTGCAACCTACAGGGGGCTGTGTGGGATCACCTACAGGGGACTTGGTGGCATCACCTACAGGGGGCTGGGTGGCATCACCTACAGGGGGCTGGGTGGCATCACCTACAGGGGGCTGGGTGGCATCACCTACAGGGGGCAGGGTGGCATCAACTACAGGGGGCAGGGTGGCATCACCTACAGGGGGCAGGGTGGGTGGCATCGCCTACAGGGAGCTGGTGGGTGGCATCACTTACAGGGGGCTGGTGGGTGGCATCGCCTGCAGGGGGCTGGTGGGTGGCTTCGCCTACAGGGGGCTGGTGGGTGGCATCGCCTACAGGGGGCTGGTGGGTGGCATCGCCTACAGGGGGCTGGTGGGTGGCATCGCCTACAGGGGGCTGGTGGGTGGCATCGCCTACAGGGGGCTGGTGGGTGGCATCGCCTACAGGGGGCTGGTGGGTGGCATCGCCTACAGGGGGCTGTGTGGCATCGCCTACAGGAGGCTGTGTGGCATCGCCTACAGGGGGCTGTGTGGCATCGCCTACAGGGGGCTGTGTGGCATCGCCTACAGGGGGCTGTGTGGCATCGCCTACAGGGGGCTGTGTGGCATCGCCTACAGGTGGCTGTGTGGCATCGCCTACAGGGGGCTTGGTGGCATCGCCTACAGGGGGCTTGGTGGCATCGCCTACAGGGGGCTTGGTGGCATCACCTACAGGGGACTGGGTGGCATTACCTACAGGGGGCTGGGTGGCATTATCCACAGGGGGCTGGATGGCATTACCTACAGGGGGCTGGGTGGCATTACCTACAGGGGGCTGGGTGGCATTACCTACAGGGGGCTGGGTGGCATTACCTACAGGGAGCTGGGTGGCATTACCTACAGGGGACAGGGTGGTATTCCTACAGGGGGCTGGGTGGCATCGCCTACAGGGGGCAGGGTGGCATCACCAACAGGGGGCTGTGTGGCATCACCTACAGGGGGCTGGGTGGCATTACCTGCAGGGGGCTGGGTGGCATTACCTACCAGGGGGCTGTGGCATTATCTACAAAGGGCTGTGTGTGGCAACAAATTTAAATGAAATTCATCCGATTTTAAAACGGACAGGGAAAAAAACGGATGCAAATCGGGTCCAAATCGGCCGGTAAAAACGGCAACTCGGCCCGGAACGGAATCGGAACGGATGCAAATCGGATGCAAACCGGCCGGGAAAATCGGCCAAAAACGGCCGATTTTCCCGGCCGACACTGTCGTGTGAATGAGGCCTTAATGGTTGGTAG
The DNA here is from genome assembly GCF_050947455.1 of Rhinoderma darwinii. NCBI lineage: Eukaryota > Metazoa > Chordata > Amphibia > Anura > Rhinodermatidae > Rhinoderma > Rhinoderma darwinii. The sequence continues at coordinate 119,289,824 of NC_134690.1, forward strand.
GGGATCAAATACTTATTTCTCTGTGCACAATGCAAATAAATATATGTAATTTTGACTATGTGATTTTTATTTTTTTTTCTTATATAATCTATCTCTCACTGGTAAAATTAACCTAGCCTAAAAATTCTAGATTGCTCATGACTTTGACAGTGGGCAAACTTACAAAATCAGCAAGTGGTCAAATACTTATTTCCTCCACTGTATATACAGTTCAAACTAACACCACACACTATATATTGAAACCACACACACTACTAGTATATACACACACACTACACACACACACACACACACACACACACACACAATTACACTATATACACACTTACACTATATGCACTACACACACACACACACACACACACACACACACACCACACATTGTATAAAATTACGTTGTATATACTATAAACACTATATAGACTTACATTATATACACCATACCCACTATATACAATTCATACTCACACTACACACTATATATTCAAACCACACACACTGTACTTACACACTTACATTACACACATACACACAAACTATACACTATATACACTATACACACATAATATATGCATTATACACACATTTACACTATATACACTATATGGACTTACATTACAAACTCTATACACAAACCACACACTATTCATAGACTTACATTATAGACCTACATTATACACACACCATACACCATATAGACTTACACTTTACACACACTATACAGACTTACATTATACACACTATAAACACTATACACACACTACACACTATATAGACTTACACTATGTTCACTATATACACACCACACATTTACCAGTGTGATCCTCCTTCTCTGCGGTACTTGGGTACAACCTACAGGACCTTGATCATGTGACTGTGATGTCACTACAGGTCCTACACCGCCTAATTGCAGTCTTGCCATTATCAAGTGGCTCTGGTGTGTGTATAGTGTTTATAGACAGGCTGGACAGTGCACAGCAGCAGAGCAGGCTGTCAGAGATAGTGACTCCAGCGCCTGCCCATCACCATCTCTGAAAGTCTGCTCTCTACAGCTGTTTTACTGTGCCGCCCCTTTCATAGTGGGAGCCAGCCCTGTCTGCACCCCAGTTGCTATGTTTTCCTGCATTGTTGGGTCACTTGGACTTGCTTCCATGTCAAAGGTATGACTTTTTGGTCGCAATTCTTCCATGAAGGCCACTTCTGGCCAGACTTCTCTGAACATTAGATGGGTATACCTGGGTCCCACTGGTTTCTGCCAGTTCTTAGCTGATGACACTGCTGGATGGATCTTCCGATTTCGAAGGGAAGTAAGAATGATGTGTCTTTGATCTGCTGCACTAAGTTTCCTTGGCCAACTACTGCGTCTTCGGTCATCAACGTTGCCTATTTCTTTTTTACTTCTTTAAAAGAGCTGGAACCCCATCTTGAAACCCCAGTCTGATTTGAAATATTTGCCTGTGAGAGACCTTGCTGATGCAGTGTAACTACCTTGTATCTTGCTGCTGTGCCCAGTCTTGCCATGGTGGCCCTGTGACATGAAACTGTCTTCCAGAACCTCACCTTTGCAGCAGAGTTTGGTTGTACCTCACTTAGTTTTAAGCCTCCTACACAGCTGTTATTATATTTGATTTTGGATGCTCCATTCTTTTTGAGCATGCGCGGGGCTTCACCATCCCGAGAGATAAGTTGTGTTCCAGCAGGGCTCAGTGATAATGCTGTGGATGAACACAGAGTGGTGCTCGGCTTTTCTGAACATGCGTGGGACTTGATTATCCCGCGAGACGTTGGTTAGGCGATTCCAATGCTCCAATAGCCAATACTATAGTGACGCATGCCTGTTATGGGTGTCAAGCTGCCGAACACAGAAAGTTTTCACTTATATGGCTTATAATGGCTTCCAACTAAAAGGGTGAGTGACAGCTTATTTTTAATTAGAATAAGTATATACACATGGAATTTATTATTGATGCACTTTGGATGTTTTTTACATTCTCACTGTATGTAGTAATATATAATTTTTTATATGTATACCGGATGTGTTGTTTATCCGGTTCTGTGTCACATGTACTTTTTGATACTGTATTTGCACTTTAGCACTTTATTTTTGGATACTTTATGTCATAATTACACTTGTTTCCTAATGAGCTATGCTCCTTATTTAAACCCTGTGATCACTATGGTGTTATGCTTGAAAATGTGAGGGTGAAATATTGCACCGAGATGTGGTGGTGAATAAACCATTTTGATATTTTTGCAGTGCTGCTTCTTCATCCATTATTTGTATTGATCCTGAGGAGAGGTCGCTCCTCTTGAAGCTCTGCACCTGCCGTGAGGCTTATTGGCATAGTGTTGCTCCAGCTATTTGCCTTTTCTCTCTCTCTCTCTCTCTCTCTATCTCTCTCTCCCTATATATATATATATATATATATATATATATATATATATATATATATGTATATATAAATAATTGGGCACGTTTCTCGCACTGGGGCACTTTGCTGTCAGTGTCTGCCCCTGGATAGATAGATAGATAGATAGATAGATAGATAGATAGATAGATAGATAGATAGATAGATAGATAGATAGATAGATAGATAGATAGATAGATAGATAGATAGATAGATAGATAGATAGATAGATAGATAGATAGATACCTTTTCGTGTATTGTTTAAATATTTTATAAATTGAAAATAGATCTCTTCTGTACTTTTAACAGTAGGTACTGTAAAGCTGAATAACTAGTTAAGTGTGATTTCACACATTGGTCACACTCAGCAAGTGAGCACAGTTTCAAGGATTTGGGTTTCATTTGAATCAAAATCTTGAAGTGTAAATTTGAAGCTGGGAATGACGTGTTAATTTTTTACATCACGATCTGTCACCTAAGCATAGGTGTTTAATATTATTTATTTTAAAATAGAAGTTTCATGTGTAATTAAGATTCAAGCGATTTTTTTTAATGGTTTTTGCTTTAAAAAAATATATATATAGAGAGCTATATAAAGTTGCATTTTTTTGCTCTGCTTTGTCACATTTTAGTCAATAACATCAATGATCACAACAGAAGTCATCAATTATAATACATTGTTGTTGCTTTTCAAATAGTAAAAGAAATTGAAAAATAGGTTTAGATGGACTAAGCATAGGTGTTTAATATTATTTATTTTAAACCGTTAGCAGGCCGGCCTCCTGGGGTGCCGTTACATCACAGGAGACCACTGCAGCCTGTGAATAGCTGCAGCGTCGGTCACATAAGATGAAGCGTTATCGCAGGAAGCCGGCCCTCTGACATCATCCAGGCCGGCCTCTTGGGATGACGTTTCATCCCATGCGACCGCCGCTACAGCCTGTGATTGGCTGCAGCGGTCACATGGAATGAAACGTCATCCCAGGAGGCTGGCCTGGAGGAAGAAACACAGACTTCTAGGTAAGTATAAGATTTTTTTATTTTTCTGAGTTGCGTTTTTTTTGTGCGGAATCGCTGCGAATATGCTGCAATAATTGCAACAACTGCTATTTGTTGCAGGTTTTACCTCCCATTGAATTCAATGGGGAAAACCCGCAAACAAATAAGCAGCATTTACGCAAATACAATTGACATGCTGCAGAATAAAATTCTGCACCGCATGTCAATTCCTGCTTAGTATTTACGCAGCGTGTGGAAGAGATTTGTTCCATCTCATCCACTTTGCTGCTACTGTATTATGCTGCAGACTTTCCGCAACGAATTCCGTTGCAGAAAATCTGCAGTATTTATGCAACTTGTGAACTGACCCTTAGAATACAATGCACAACATACGTTTTTTAATGTTTTGGCACCTCAAGGCCTTTTCAAACATGAAATGTTGCCTGGAAAGCAACTTAATAAAAAGGAGGCCCCAAAATGCAGTAGATGCGCCTTCATTTGTGAATCCTGTGTCTAAGTGCAGTAGCACACAAGGGCCACATGTGATATATTTTTGAAATCTGCAGAATCTGTGTAATAAATATTGAGTTGAGTTTTTCTGCTAACACACACCTTAAAGAGGCTCTGTCACCACATTATAATTGCCCTGTCTCTTACATAAGGAGATCGGCGCTGTAATGTAGGTGACAGTAATGCTTTTTATTTTAAAAAACGATCTATTTTCACAACGTTAGGAGCGATTTTGGTTTATGCTAATGAGCTTTCTTAATGCCCAAGTGGGCGTGTTTTTACTTTCGACCAAGTGGGTGTTGTACAGAGGAGTGTATGACGCTGACCAATCGGCATCATGCACTCCTCTCCATTCATTTACACTGCGAGATTCCAGCAACGGAAACGAAATCTCGCGAGATTACCGAGGTAAACGAGATTTCGTTTCCGTTGCTGTAAATCTCACAGAAAAGATTCAGAAGTGTCAGGATTCTGAATACACATGACGTCCAGGCTGGATGGTCATGTGTATTCATTATCAGGACACTGTAGTAATGTTAGGGTTTGTGTATGTAGCTGCACATAGTGATATAACTATATCGCTAGTGCAGTGTAAATGAATGGAGAGGAGTGCATGATGCTGATTGGTAACAGATTGGTCAGCGTCATACACTCCTCTGTACAACGCCCACTTGGTCGAAAGTAAAAACACGCCCACTTGGGCACTAAGAAAGCTCATTAGCATAAACCAAAATCGCTCCTAACGTTGTGAAAATAGATTGTTTTTTTAAATAAAAAGCATTACTGTCACCTACATTACAGCGCCAATCTCCTTATATAGGAGATAGGGCACTTATAATGTGGTGACAGAGCCTCTTTAAGGACACTTCAAAACTGAAATGGTGCCTAAAAAAATATGTTTTGCAAATTTTGTTGAATATTGTAAAAAATACTATTAAACGTATTAAAACTTATAACGACCTGAAAAAAATAAAAAAAATAAAAAAAATGATGCCTACATAATGATGCTGTTTTGAAGGGGGTACAGCGCTCGTACGAGCGTTGCTTCTCTTTCATTTCTACTTGCTCACTGTGAATCGTCAACACACATGTATCTGCAATTCAGTATTGCAGCCTTTTCTGCCATTCACTTCAATGGGAGAAGAAGGCTGCAATACCCTTGAATCACTGCTACATCCGTGAGCACATAGAAAAGAAGGGGAAGCAGCGCTCGTACAAGCGCTGTACCCCCTTCAAAACAGCTCATTGGCAGGGGAACCCGGGATTTGGACCCCGACCGATCAGCTATTGATTGCCTAACCTGGTGTTGACACCCACTTGTCTAATAAAGGCTCTTTTACATATTTAGAAAAAAAGCTCATAACTTTTAACCCCTAGGCGCACCACAACGCAACTGTACCTCCTGGTGGCCAGTGTCTCAGCGCACCAGGACATACAGTTTGTCACGATGCCGGGATTGCAGCTGGCCAAACAGGTAAAGTACAGAGTCCATAGTTCAGAGAGGATACCTGAGGCAATGTAGACAGTAGCAAGGCAGGCACGGCAGGGAACAGGCGGCAGGTAGACGTCAGGCGTGGCGTAGGCAGAAAAGGCGTGGAACGCAGCACAACTCGGCGACAGCTCAGTACGGCACTAGACCAGGATAGTACGGGAACAGGACACAGGATACAAGAACAGGAACAGGTGACACTAGGAAGCTAGAAGACACTAGGGGATCAATAACACGACAAACTTTAGGTAACAAACAACGCTCTGGCAATGAACAAGAGTGCAGAGCCCCTTTTATAGCCCAGAGCATTCTGGGTTAGATTGCAGACTTCCTGCAATTATGCGCACACTGGCCCTTTAAGGCCGTGCGCGCCCTCCGGAGACAGTCTCGATATCCGGAAGTGAGTGCCGGTGCCTCACAGGAGGATGACTCTGCAAGCAAGTCGGATGTCCATGGCCACGGCCGTCGAGGGGTAAGTCAGAACGACGGGCCGTGGCCATAGATATTACAGTATCCCCCCTCTTAAGCCCCCTCCTCCTGGGACCAGAGCGGGAGAGAAACTTCCTCATGAGGACAGAAGCATTGATGTTCTCCTCTGGCTCCCAATACCTCCTTTCTGGAACGAACCCCCTCCAATCCACTAAATAAAACGTCCTTCCTCCCACCTTCTTGGTGGCCAGAACCTCCCTTACATCAAAAGTCCCAGATGAGCCGCCAGGGATCACTGCAGAACTAGGAGTCCTGGAGTAACGGTTCAGGACCACGGGTTTCAGCAAGGAGACATGGAAGGAGTTAGGAATCTTGAGGGTAGGAGGCAGCCGCAACTTGTAAGATACCTGGTTGATCTGTAGCAGGATTTCGAAGGGTCCGAGGAACCTAGGAGCAAATTTGCAGGACGGCACCCTCAGCCGGATATTCCTCAAAGACAACCAGACCTTTGTACCAGGAAGAAACTGAGGAGGGGCCCGTCTTCCTGTATCTGACTTTCTCTTCATGCGGTACACCCCCAGCAGGATAGAAGATCGGGTCTGTTGCCATATTTGCAGAAAGTCCCTGAAGGTACCAGACCGGTCAAGGGAACGAAATGAGCCATCTTAGAAAATTGATCCACCAACACCCAAATCACACTGAAACCCGCAGAAGGAGTAAGATCTGTGACGAAGTCCATAGCGACATGCTGCCAGGGGACATCGGGCACAGGCAGTGGTTGGAGCAGGCCAGCAGGTCTGGAGTGAGCAACTTTATTTGCTGTGCATACCGTGCATGAGGAGAAAAAAGTCCATAACGTCTTTGGGTAGCGTGGGCCACCAGAACTGACGGGCAATTAGATCTTGGGTCTTACGAGCACCCGTGTGACCTGCCAGCTTGGAACTGTGACCCCAGCGAAGGATTCTTCCTCTGTCAGCTAGACGCACAAAAGTCCTTCCCGGAGCAATGTCTCTAACTTGCAAGGGGTTCACAGAGAAGATGCAGGAAGGGTCAATAATATTCTGTGGAGACTCCACAGTGTCCTCAGTTTCAAATGACCTAAACAAGGCGTCGGTCCTCACATTCTTGTCGGCAGGTTGGTAGTGGTGTTCGAACCGGAACCGAGCAAAGAACAATGACCACCTGGCTTGACGAGGATTCAACCGCTGGGCCGTCTGTAGGTAGGTCAAGTTCTTGTGAACCGTGCAGACCAGGATAGAATGGACTGCACCCTACAGTAGATGTCTCCACTCCTGTAGAGCCAGCTTGATGGCCAGTAACTCCCGATCCTCAATCGAGTAGTTGCGCTCTGCAGAAGAAAGCAGCTTGGAATAATAGCCACATACCACAGTCTTGCCTTTCGAACCTCTATGGAACAACAGTGCACCAGCACCAACAGAGGAAGCGTCCACCTCTAACGAAAACTGTAGGGATATATCAGGGTGATGAAGAATAGAGGCTGACGTGAAGGCTTTTTTTAAGGATTCAAATGCGGCTTCTGCCTCCGGAATCCACACTTTGGCATTCATACCTTTTTTTAGTGAGGGTAGAGATAAGAGCAGTTAAAGATGAGAAGTTAGGAATGAACAACCGGCAGAAGTTGGCGAATCCCAGGAAGCATTGTATGGCCCTTAAGCCTTGGGGGCGTGGCCACTCCAGGGCAGCTTTTACCTTCTCAGGGTCCATCTTGAGGCCCTGATCGGAGATGATGTAGCCCAGGAAGGATAGAGACTTTTTCTCAAACACACACTTCTCCAGCTTGGCGTAAAGATGATTCTCCCTTAGACGAAGCAACACCTGGCGGACATGACTTTGATGAGTTACTGGATCTGGGGAAAAAATCAAAATGTCATCGAGGTACACCACAACACAAACATAGAGGAGATCACGAAAAATGTCATTGACAAATTCTTGAAACACCGCAGGGGCATTACACAGGCCGAAAGGGCATAACTAGGTATTCGTAGTGCTCATCACGAGTATTAAAAGCAGACTTTCACTCGTCACCTCGATGAATCCAGATCAGATTGTAGTGGATTAAACCCAAAATTACAGAAAAAGGGGGAGACCCCTGACAAGTTACTGACCCGGTTATTAAGGGAAAATTCGGCGAGGGGAATGAAGGAGACCCAATCATATTGACAGTCGGAGATAAAACACCTTAAATATTGTTCTAGAGACTGATTAGTCCTCTCAGTTTGGCCATTAGTTTCAGGATGGAAGGCCGCCCCTCGCCGAATTTTCCCTTAATAACCGGGTCAGTAACTCGTCAGGGGTCTCCCCCTTTTTCTGTAATTTTGGGTTTAATCCACGGTTCTCCTCCATTTCACCTGGTGGTTCCAACAATCCCGAGGTAGATGTAGTTCATCGGGAACTGTGCACAATCTGGGCCCAGGTTCAGAAGAACCTAGAGGCGTCCCAGAGCATACAAAAGACTCATGCAGATAGAAGACGTTCTGCTAACCCCTTGTTTGTGGTCGGGGATCTGGTGTGGCTATCTTCAAAAAATTTGCGTCTTAAAGTTCCATCCAAAAAATGTGCTCCACGGTATATAGGGCCGTACAAGGTCATTGAGGTCCTTAATCCTGTCTCCTTCTAGCTGGAGTTACCCCCGTCTTTTCAAATACACAACGTGTTTCAAGCCTCCCTTCTGAAACGCTGCTCCCCGTCCTTGGCTACCTCGAGGAAACCTCCGGTCCCTGTTCTCACCCCTGAAGGGGTAGAATTCGAGGTGGCCAAGATTGTGGATAGCAGGATGGTCCAAGGCTCCCTCCAGTACCTGGTCCATTGGAGAGGATACGGGCCTGAGGAGAGGACTTTGGTACCCGCCCGGGATGTTCACGCTGGGGTATTGCTCAGGAGGTTCCATTTTCGGTTCCCCAATAAGCCAGGTCCACCTAGGAAGGGTCCAGTGGCCCCTCATAAAAGGGGGGGTACTGTAAAGGATCTGCCAGACACAGCTTCTGTGTCGACGCCCGTGGTTAATCAGTCTGCATCTGCTCCTAGGTCTGATAGAGTGACTCGATCTGCTACCACTCAAGCTGGTAGGCTGAGGAGTGGGAGAACCTATCACAGCCTGGTCAGACGGAGCTAGCTTCCGCCCTCGGTCTATTTATACCTTCATATTCCTGCTCTTCCTTTGCCTGTGATTCTGTCTGGTTTCCTGGCTCTGCTGTTCCTGCTTGTACTACTGACCTCTGCTTCAATTTGACCCTGGCTTTACTGACTACTCTCCTGCTCTGCATTTGGTACCTCGTACACTACTGGTTTGACTCGGCTCGGCCGTCAGGAGGTTGGTCCTGATAGGCTTCCGTACATGGCAGACATGGAGGCCAGTGTTTGGCCTCCGGTTGCCATGCTAACCATCTGCAAACCTCGCGATTTCATAGTGGAGTCTGCCGATGTGCTAGAAACCAATAAAATGCTGCTGTTGCAATTTAACGCCACATTTAAGGGCTTAATTGCTGAAATCCACTAGGGGTTCCTTTGCTTCGGAGGCCGGTGTTTCAGTCCATTAGGACACTAGAGCCACATGTGGGATATTTCTAAAAACTGCAGTATCTGGGCAATAAAAATTGAGTTGCGTTTCTATGGTAAATCCTTCTGTGTTACAGAAAAAAACTTATTACAAATGAATTTCGGCAAAAAAAATGAAAGTTCCCCTCTACTTTGCTTTATTTCCTGTGAAACGCCTAAAGGGTTAAAAAAAATCTTCCTGAATGCTGTTTTGAATACTTTGAGGGGTGCCGTTTTTAAAATGGGGTGATTTATTGGGGATTCTAATATATAAGGCCTTCAAAACCACTTCAGAACTGAACTGGTCCGTATAAAAAAAGCCTTTTTAAATTTTCATGAAACTGTGAGAAATTGCTGCTAAAGTTCTAAACCTTATAACACCCTAGAAATATAAAAGGACGTTAAAAAAAACAATGCAAACATAAAGTACACATATGGGAGATGTTAACTAGTGACTATTTTGTATGGTATTACTATCTGTTTTACAAGCAGATTCATTTAAATTTAGAAAAATTCACATTTTTGCACATTTTCTCTATTTTCTGGTGTTTTTCACTAATAAATATTGAAATTATTGACCAAAGTTTTCCACTAACATAACGTACAAAATGTCACAAAAAAACAGTCTCAGAATTGCTTGGATAGGTAAATGCATTCCCAAGTTATTACCACATAAAGTAACACAAGTCAGATTTGAACAAATCGGCTGTGCCACAAGGCCAAAACAGGCTGCGTCTTGAAGGGGTTAAAATAATAAGCGTTTTGGGACACAATTATCACTAGTATTATCAGTGTGACAGTAACTCTTTCAGCACCCTGGACAGTGACTACCGATCACAATATAGATCGACGTGTAAAAAAAATAGAAGTTCATACTTACCCAGAACTCCCTGCTTCTTCCTCCAGTCTGGCCTCCCGGGGTGACGTTTCAGCCCATGTGACCGCTGCAGCCAATCACAGGCTGCAGCGGTCACATGGACTACCGCGTCATCCAGGGAGGTCGGGCTGGATGTCGAAAGAGGGACGCGTCACCAAGACAAGGGCCGGGTAAGTATGAATTTATTTTACTTTTACTACGGAAAGGGCTGCCCCTTCTCTCTATCCTGCACTGATAGAGAGAAGTGGCTGCCGATTAGTGCAGTGCAATTTTTCAGCGAAAACATGCCCGTAAATACGGGTGGAATACTGGTGACATCAGACCCGTACTTACGGGCACGGGTCCGTAAATACTGGTGCAATACGGGTCGAATACGTGTGACCAAGGACCCGTATTTACGGGAGGCCACAAATACGTTCGTGTGCATAAGGCCTTAGGGAAGGCAAAAAAGTATTAGTAGTAATAGTAGTAGTAGTAGTAGTAGTAGTAGTAGTAGTAGTAGCAGCAGCAGCAGCAGTTGTTTAGATTACTGTTACTACTTATTAGCATACAGGGATATGCTTAGAAAACACAAACCATACCTTTTCAGCAATGTTTCCAGACTCTTATGCCTTGTGAATACGTGACATGATTACTGACGTCACAGGTCATTATTACAATGGCCAGACATTGAACAAGCATCCTCTGTATATAGAAACACAGTTTTCAGAGTACTATGTTTCAAAGCTTTTCTGACAGGGTACTGATTATTTCAGTTTCCTGCAAGGTTTGCAAAGACTTTGACAGTCTGATGCAGCTAATGGAAAAATAATACAATTCGCTATCAAAATGAAAAGGTATTGTTCAGGCTGGGACTAGCCATCGGGGAGCCAGTATATCCCCCAATGGGCCCCTGAACCATGAGTGGGCCTCCCCGCTCCAGGCCCAGGTCTTCCATTGGTTCAAGGAGGCCCCGGGCATATTTTAGCATTTTGTCTTTTTGCAATGATTTGCGCAAAATTGTGGCTAAACCACTGCAAATTTATGCTGTTCCTGATGCGGTGTAAGAGGGGGATATGGGTAATCAGTCTGTGAAACAGGGGGGCATGGGGAGCAGTCTGTAAGAGAGGGGTACATGGGGCGCAAGTAAGAGGAAACCAAAGTTTGCAGGTGGGTCAGATGCAAGGTAGAATTAGCTTTTGCGGGAGGAAGGGAGGCAGGGGCTTTGTGAAAGGACAGAAATAGACAGGGGTTTTGTTTGAGAGTGGACAGAAGCATGTGGCAGGGGCTTTGTGAGGGGGACAAGGACATGTAAGACAAGAGGATGAAAGGGCTTTCTTAGGGGAGCAAAGGCACAGAAGGTGGAAGGGGTACTGCATGGGATGTGGGGCATAAAGTGGCAGGAGCTCTGTAGGAGCAGGGGTGCAAATGGAGATAGGTGCTCTGTTATGGTAGAGGTGAAAAGCAGGTGGCAGGGGCACTCTGTGAGGGAGATCAGGGACATGCAAAACAAAAGATAGCAGGTGCTCTGATAGGGGAGGGGGATACAGAAGATGGTAAGGGTACTGTGGGGCACATGTGACTGGGGGACAAGGTAGCAGGGGCACTGTGGGGGGGGGCATGTGTATCTGTGGCGGATTAAGTGTACCATAAGCCCTGGGCTGTTGATACAACTTGGGCCCCCTTCTTCCCCCTCACACGCAGTTCAACCCCCCAACTGGCTGACACTGTACCCGTCAGTGCCACTGACCTGACGGATACAGGTTTTAGTCACTAGATACAGCCGTATACATGATACAAATCAGATGTATCTCAAAAAGTAAAAATAATTTTTCATAAAAAAGAATTTAGAAAGTTGCACCAAACACACTGATACACTGTTTTATTAAATAAAAAAAATAAAAAAATAATAATAATAAACAATTGTAACACCTCTCTTTAACCCCTTCAGGACGCAGCCTGTTTTGGCTTTGTGGCACAGCCGATTTTTTTCAAATCGGACATGTGTCACTTTATGTGATAATAACTTGGGAATGCTTTTACCTATCCAAGCGATTCTGAGATTGTTTTCTCGTGACATATTATACTTTATGATAGTAGAAAAATGTTGTCGATAAATTCAATATTTATTAGTCAAAAACACCAAAATTTTTAGAAAATTTGCAAAATTATGCATTTTTCAAAATGTAAATGTATTTGCTTGTAAAACAGATAGTAATACCACACAAAATAGTCACTAGTTACCATTTCCCATATGTGTACTTTATATTTGCATCGTTTTTTGAACACACTTTTATTTTTCTAGGACGTTACAAGGCTTAGAACTTTAGCAGCAATTTCTCACATTTTCAAGAAAATTTAAAAAGCCTATTTTTACAGGTACCAGTTTAGTTCTGAAGTGGTATTGAGGGCCCTATATATTAGAATCCCCCAACAAATCACCCCATTTTAAAAACTGCATCCCTCAAACTATTCAAAACAGCATTTAGAAAGTTTCTTAACCCTTTAGGCGTTTCACAGGAAATAAAGCAAAGTAGAGGGGAAATTTACAAATGTATTTTCTTTTTGCCGAAATTCATTTGTAATAAAAAAAAATCTGTAACACAGAAGGTTTTACCAGAGAAACGCAATTCAATATTTATTGCCCAGGTCCTGCAGTTTTTAGGAATATCCCACATGTGGCCCTAGTGCCCTAATGGACCTAAACATCGGCCTCAGAAGCAAAAGAGCACCTACAGGATTTTGGGACCTGCTTATTTTTAGATTATATTTTAGGCACTATGTCGGGTTTGAAGAGGTCTTGTGGTGCCAAAACAGTTGAAACTCCTCAAAAGTGACCCCATTTTGGAAACTAGACCCCTCAAGGAATTTATCTAGGGGTATAGTTAGCATTTTGACCCCACAGGTACTTTGCTATATTTATTAGAGTTAGTCTGTGAAAATGAAAATCTATAAAATTGTAATATTCACAAGGAATAATGAAGAAAATGCACCCCAACATTTGTAAAGCATCTGCTCCCGATTACGGAAATACCCCATATGTGGTAATAAACTGATGTTTGGACAAACAGCAGGGATCAGAATGGAGGGAGCGCCATTTGGATTTATCTGGATTGGTTTTTAGTGCCATGTCGCGATTGCAACGCCCTGGAGGGAACAACACAGTGGAAACACCCCAAAAATTACCCCATTTGGGAAACTACACCCCACAAGGAATTTGTCTAGGGGTATAGTAAGCATTTATACCGCACAGGTTTTTTTTTGCAGAATTTAGTAGAATTAGGCCGTGAAAACGAATATAAAAATTTTTGTCCACTAAAATGGTGAATTTTTTCATTTTCACAAGGGTTAAAGGAGAAAAAGTCGCCCTAAATTTATAACGCAATCTCTCCCGAGTCTGACAATACCCCACATGTGGTAATAATTTATTTTTTTAATAGCAATTAATTAACCTCTGCAGAACTGATCCTTTTTTGCTTTTCCATTTTAGTTTTTCACTCCACGCCCTCGCAAAGACTATAACTTTTTTCTTTTTCGATGAATAGGGGGGTGTGAGGGCTTATTTTTTTGCGGGAAGAGTTGTAATTTCTATTGACACCATTTAAAGTACAATATAATGTACTGGGAAACCAAAAATAAAATTCTTTGCGGGGTGAAATTGGAAAAAACTGTGATTCCTCCATTGCTTTTTGGGTTTAGTTTTTTTACCACTTTCACCTTGCGGTAAAAATGACAACTTAACGTTATTCTGCGGGTCAATACAATTACGGTGATACCAAATGTATATATGTTTTTTTATATTTTACTACTTTTAGAAAGAAAAAACTATTAGTTAAAAAAAAAATGTTTTGTATCAACACATTCTGAGAGCCATAACTTTTTTATTTTTCAGTCGATTGAGCGGTGTGAGGGCTTATTTTTGGCAGGACGAGCTGTAGTTTTTATTGGTACAATTTTTTGGTACATACAACTTTTTGATCACTTTTTATTACATTTTATTTAGAGCTTTGGTGACGAAAAAACTGTGATTTTGGCGTTTTAAATTCTTTATTTCTTGCGGCGTTCATAATGCGCTATATATGACAATTTTACTTTATTCTGCGGGTCGCTACGATTACGGCAATACCATATGTATATCATTTTTTTATGTTTTGCAGCGTTTGCACAATAAAATCACTTCTTCATGAAACAATTTATTTTCTGTGTCACCATATTCTGAGAGCCGTAACTTTTTTATTTTTCAGTCAAAAAAGCGGTTTAAGGGCTTGTTTTTTGCGGGACGGGCTGTAGTTTTGGTACTATTTTGGGGTACATGCAAATTTTTGATCACTTTTTTTTCTATATTTTGTGAGGGGTGGTGTTGTTTTTAGTTTGTTTTTTTTGCGGCGTTCACCGTGCGGTAAAAATAACATTATAGCTTTATAGATTGGGTCGTTACGAACGCGGAGATACCAAATATGTGTACTGTTTTTTTAACGTTTTCATTTTTTTCCTATAATAAGAGACTTATAGGAAAAAAAATCTTTTATTTTTACACTTTTGGAAAACATTTTTGTTAACTTTTTTCTTTACTTTTTCCACTTTCTTTTTTTTACCTGCAGCTCTGATCGCTGCTAGAATACATTACACTACCTAGGTAGTATTATGTATTCCAACTGCCAGTGTGACGTCACAGTCACTTTGACAGTTAGTCTACGAGGACCAGCCAGAGGCTGGTCCTCATAGGCTTGCATACATGGCAGACCCGGAGGCCATTGTCTGTCCCCCTGGTGCCATCACGAGCATCAGCAGCTCCCACAATTGCATGGGGGCTGCTGATGTGCTACAAACCCCCTAAATACGGAGATCGCAATTGAGCTCCGCATTTAACGGGTTAATTGCCTAAATCAGCAGCAATGAGCCGCTGATCGGCAACAGTGGAGTGTCAGCTGTCAGGGACAGCTGACGTCCCGGTTCCCGATGCACACTGTCACAGACACGGTCACCGACAGTGTGCATCGCGAACGGCAGTGACGTCCTGTCACTCTGACAGGAAGTCTATCAGGAGGCTGGTCCTGATAGGCTTCCGTACATGGCAAACACGGAGGCCATTACTTGGCCTCCGGTCGCCCTGCTAGCCATCTGCAAACCTCAAGATTTCATTGTGAGGTCTGCCGATGTGCTAGAAACCCCTAAAATGCGGCGATTGCAATCAATCACCGCAATTAAGGGGTTAATTGCCAAAGTCAGCGTACAGCTGGCCTCCCGGTTCCCGGTGCACACTATCGCCGACAGTGTGCACCGGGAACCGTGCAGTAACTGTACGTCCCCGTGCGCTAAGACACTGGCCACCCGGACGTACAGTTGCGTCGTGGTGCGCCAAGGGGTTAAACCCTTAATGACAGGGCCTGAAAAGCGATTCTCTGCATTGTTTTTCTTGTTTATTTTTTATCCCGTTCACGTTTCATGATAAATCCTGTTAGATTAATTCTTCAGGTTATTATGGTCGTGTAGATACCTAATATGTGTAGGTTTTTTATTTTTATTTAGTGTAGAGGCAATAAAATGTATTTTATTCAAAATAATGACTTTTTTTGGGGGGGACTTTTTTTATTTATTTTTTTTTTTTGTTCCTTTTTTTTTTAAGCCCATTAAGGGATAATTTTAATTTATAACATTATTTTTTACTTGTAATGTATTAGCATACTCCTGTATGCTAATACATTACACTGTGTCACTATGACACAGGCTGCTAATCGGGCAGCACATGGTGTGCCCGAACAGCAGGCAAACTGAACAGACAGCCCTGGAGTCCTTTGTAGGTCCCCAGGGCTGACTGCAGAGGGATTCCCCGGTGTTTGATCGCATCACCGAAACGCCGGTGATGCGATCAAAGAGGGGAATTCCCTTTAATCATAACGCGGTCATGGACCGCGGCAATCAAAGGGTTAAACAGCTGGGGTCAGAATGTTTTACGACCCCAGCTGTGATCAGGAGGCTGCTCTGAGATCAGGAGCTGTAAGTTACAGCTCCTGCTTAGAGGATGAGCGCTCACACGTGCGCTCATCAGCCTCAACTACAGCCCAAAAAAGCGGTTTAAGGGCTTGTTTTTTGCGGGACGGGCTGTAGTTTTGGTACTATTTTGGGGTACATGCAAATTTTTGATCACTTTTTTTTCTATATTTTGTGAGGGGTGGTGTTGTTTTTAGTTTGTTTTTTTTGCGGCGTTCACCGTGCGGTAAAAATAACATTATAGCTTTATAGATTGGGTCGTTACGAACGCGGAGATACCAAATATGTGTACTGTTTTTTTAACGTTTTCATTTTTTTCCTATAATAAGAGACTTATAGGAAAAAAAATCTTTTATTTTTACACTTTTGGAAAACATTTTTGTTAACTTTTTTCTTTACTTTTTCCACTTTCTTTTTTTTACCTGCAGCTCTGATCGCTGCTAGAATACATTACACTACCTAGGTAGTATTATGTATTCCAACTGCCAGTGTGACGTCACAGTCACTTTGACAGTTAGTCTACGAGGACCAGCCAGAGGCTGGTCCTCATAGGCTTGCATACATGGCAGACCCGGAGGCCATTGTCTGTCCCCCTGGTGCCATCACGAGCATCAGCAGCTCCCACAATTGCATGGGGGCTGCTGATGTGCTACAAACCCCCTAAATACGGAGATCGCAATTGAGCTCCGCATTTAACGGGTTAATTGCCTAAATCAGCAGCAATGAGCCGCTGATCGGCAACAGTGGAGTGTCAGCTGTCAGGGACAGCTGACGTCCCGGTTCCCGATGCACACTGTCACAGACACGGTCACCGACAGTGTGCATCGCGAACGGCAGTGACGTCCTGTCACTCTGACAGGAAGTCTATCAGGAGGCTGGTCCTGATAGGCTTCCGTACATGGCAAACACGGAGGCCATTACTTGGCCTCCGGTCGCCCTGCTAGCCATCTGCAAACCTCAAGATTTCATTGTGAGGTCTGCCGATGTGCTAGAAACCCCTAAAATGCGGCGATTGCAATCAATCACCGCAATTAAGGGGTTAATTGCCAAAGTCAGCGTACAGCTGGCCTCCCGGTTCCCGGTGCACACTATCGCCGACAGTGTGCACCGGGAACCGTGCAGTAACTGTACGTCCCCGTGCGCTAAGACACTGGCCACCCGGACGTACAGTTGCGTCGTGGTGCGCCAAGGGGTTAAACCCTTAATGACAGGGCCTGAAAAGCGATTCTCTGCATTGTTTTTCTTGTTTATTTTTTATCCCGTTCACGTTTCATGATAAATCCTGTTAGATTAATTCTTCAGGTTATTATGGTCGTGTAGATACCTAATATGTGTAGGTTTTTTATTTTTATTTAGTGTAGAGGCAATAAAATGTATTTTATTCAAAATAATGACTTTTTTTGGGGGGGACTTTTTTTATTTATTTTTTTTTTTTGTTCCTTTTTTTTTTAAGCCCATTAAGGGATAATTTTAATTTATAACATTATTTTTTACTTGTAATGTATTAGCATACTCCTGTATGCTAATACATTACACTGTGTCACTATGACACAGGCTGCTAATCGGGCAGCACATGGTGTGCCCGAACAGCAGGCAAACTGAACAGACAGCCCTGGAGTCCTTTGTAGGTCCCCAGGGCTGACTGCAGAGGGATTCCCCGGTGTTTGATCGCATCACCGAAACGCCGGTGATGCGATCAAAGAGGGGAATTCCCTTTAATCATAACGCGGTCATGGACCGCGGCAATCAAAGGGTTAAACAGCTGGGGTCAGAATGTTTTACGACCCCAGCTGTGATCAGGAGGCTGCTCTGAGATCAGGAGCTGTAAGTTACAGCTCCTGCTTAGAGGATGAGCGCTCACACGTGCGCTCATCAGCCTCAACTACAGCGACGCCAAAAGACGTCTTTGTAGGCTGGGGACTTGCACCACCTGCCGTCAAAAGACGGTGGGCGGTAATTAAGGAGTTAAAGTCTGACTAAACGTTTAAAAAACTTTTGACATGTCATAGTGATATGTCAGAACTTTTAATCGGTGGGGGATCTGAGCACTGAGACCCCCACTGATTGCTAAAGTGAAGCAGCAGAAGCGCTCGTTTGAATGCTGCGCCGCTTTGTTTCTGATCGGCATTCCTCGGAGTGATGTACGTCCGTACACCGCTTGCTCAGCTTTCTGAGAAAAGCAGGTCAGAAACTAAGCCCCACAGCGGTCACCTGAGCGTTACCGCCGCTTTGTTTTAGGGATCGGTGGGCAGGGGCGTAGCTAGGAGGGGGCAGGCGGGCCTGTGCCCCGGGCGCAACTTAGAGGGGGCGCCAGCGCCACCTCCTCCTGCACTATAATTGTACCTGTGTCGCAAGGACACAGGTACAATTAGAAGCAATGAATGACGTGCCCGGCCATTCAGCGCCTTTCCACGAATGAACCGACTGGTACCATTTGTACCAGTGAAGCTTCACGCCGGACGGCATGGGAGCGGGATTAAGGTGAGTTTGAATAGTTTTTTTTAAAAATTGTAATAAAAGTGTGTGGCATTATCTACGGGGGGGACGGACTTTATCTACGGGGGGACTCTGTCTACACGGGGGGGGGGGCTTTATCTACAAGGGGGACTTTATCTACGGGGGGGACTTTATCTACACGGGGGGGCTTTATCTACGGAGGGGCTATATAAAGGGGTGGGCTATCTGTAGAGCACTATAGGGGGAGTTATATGTGGGACACTATATACAGGGGTGGGCTATATGGGGGCACTATCTACAGGGGGCTCTATGGCAGACACTATCTACAGGGGTCACAGTGTGTGTGTGGGACATGGTGTATGGTGCTATTATAATTAGAGGTGCAGTGTATGGCGCTATTAGGGGCGTAGTGTGTGGTATAATGATAACTTTATCTTTGTTTATAGGTGCAGAAATGTTGGAAAAGTGAGAAGCTGAAGACATGCGAGCGGCAAACTGCAGAAATGGGCTGTGACCAGGAGAAGTCATCATAGACCGGATGGAGAAAAATAACTAGAATCTGAGACGTCACCGGTGAGTCACCAAATGTAAATGTACATTCTGTCTCTAATCAGTAATGTAGTCACTGTATGATCTGCAGCGAGATGGTGGTATGATTGATAGGATTTATTTTTGTGAAACATCTCCCAGCATATCCTTATCATTGTTCGGGCCATGCTGGGAGCTGTAGTTTTACGCCGTACACACCTACAGTGAAAGAAATAAGTATTTGATCCCTTGCTGATTTTGTAAGTTTGCCCACTGTCAAAGACATGAACAGTCTAGAATATTTAGGCTAGGTTAATTTTACCAGTGAGAGATAGATTATATAAAAAAAAAAAAACTGAAAATCACATAGTCAAAATTATATATATTTATTTGCATTGTGCACAGAGAAATAAGTATTTGATCCCTTTGGCAAACAAGACTTAATACTTGGTGGCAAAACCCTTGTTGGCAAGCGCAGCAGTCAGACGTTTTTTAAAGTTGATGATGAGGTTTGCACACATGTTAGATGGAATTTTGGCCCGATCCTCTTTGCAGATCATCTGTAAATCATTAAGATTTCGAGGCTGTCGCTTGGCAACTCGGATCTTCAGCTACCTCCATAAGTTTTCGATGGGATTAAGGTCTGGAGACTGGCTAGGCCACTCCATGACCTTAATGTGCTTCTTTTTGAGCCACTCCTTTGTTGCCTTGGCTGTATGTTTCGGGTCATTGTCGTGCTGGAAGACCCAGCCACGAGCCATTTTTAATGTCCTGGTGGAGGGAAGGAGGTTGTCACTCAGGATTTGACGGTACATGGCTCCATCCATTCTCCCATTGATGCGGTGAAGTAGTCCTGTGCCCTTAGCAGAGAAACACAACCAAAACATAATGTTTTCACCTCCATGCTTGACAGTGGGGATGGTGTTCTTTGGGTCATAGGCAGCATTTCTCTTCCTCCAAACACGGCGAGTTGAGTTAATGCCAAAGAGCTCAATTTTAGTCTTATCTGACCACAGCACCTTCTCCCAATCACTCTCAGAATCATCCAGATGTTCATTTGCAAACTTCAGATGGGCCTGTACATGTGCCTTCTTGAGCAGGGGGACCTTGCGGGCACTGCAGGATTTTAATCCATTACGGCGTAATGTGTTACCAATGGTTTTCTTGGTGACTGTGGTCCCAGCTGCCTTGAGATCATTAACAAGTTCCCCCCGTGTAGTTTTCGGCTGAGCTCTCACCTTCCTCAGGATCAAGGATACCCCTCGAGGTGAGATTTTGCATGGAGCCCCAGATCGATGTCGATTGACAGTCATTTTGTATGTCTTCCATTTTCTTACTATTGCACCAACAGTTGTCTCCTTCTCACCCAGCGTCTTACTTATGGTTTTGTAGCCCATTCCAGCCTTGTGCAGGTCTATGATCTTGTCCCTGACATCCTTAGAAAGCTCTTTGGTCTTGGGGGCGGAGCTAGCGACGGACCTGAATGGACGTGTGCTGCTGAGCTCCGTAACTACCGACAGCTCATTTCTTGCATAAGTTAGCGTGTTACAGCCAGCCATGGTCAAGATCGGCGGCAGTAAGTCCAGAGATGACCAGGATCCCCCCAGAACACTTGGGGCTCAAGGAAACATGGAGAAGTTCGTGAAAAGGGGGCCGTTGGGTGCAGGCGGACATGAGGCCAAGATGGCGCCGTCCTCCTCTCGCTCCCGGGAAGAAGATGTTGCAGGAGCAGCAGATGATAGCAGCGATGCAGGCAGCACTTCGACCGACTTGCCACTCACTAGAGACTTCTTCACAAAGGTACTTAATAAGGCTTTGGAGCCTCTGGTTAGAGATTAGGCAGACATCAAAAGCACTTTAATTCAGTATTCCGGGCCCTAGAAGACCAGGAGAATAGGAACCGCAGGAACAATCTGCGTTTTAGAGGTGTGCCAGAATCCATCTCTGCGGATGCTCTGATGGAAACTATCAAGGGACTCTGCCGCTCGCTGATTGGCCCTAATACACATGCGGACATTGTTTTGGAGAGGGCCCACAGAGCTTTGCACCCTAAACCAACTGCCTCAGACCCCCCGCGGGACGTAATATGCCGATTTCTGAACTACACGGATAAGGACACTGTGCTGAATAAAGCAAGAAACACGGATGTCCTTACTTTACAAGGTTCTGTTATCTCTATATATCAAGATCTGGCATCTAGTACCCTTCAAAAACGTCGTCATCTGAAGCCACTTACTGATCATTTGAGGAATAAGAATATCATGTATCGCTGGACATTCCCGTTTGGATTATCATTCTTCTATGAAGGTCGTCGTATGCTGGTCTCATCCGTGACAGATCTGGAGTCCGTATATGCGCACTTGGATATAGAGCCACTGGATATAGAAGACTGGGATCCGGTCCTGGATTTGACGTCTCTCCCTGCTACAGCCCACTTGACACCATGGGAAGATGTTCCAGCTCCTAAACGTCAACGTAGCAAGAAGAAATCGGGACGTTTGGGCTCACGTAGATTAGCAGGGGAAAGAGAGGAACTGCCTTGAATAGCGGCGTGATAACACGCTTTATCTCAATATATTCTTTATTTTGACCATGGCGTGGACTGCTATGGCTAGATGAGCTGATTGTGTTGATACATAGTTAACTTACCAGATTCCCCCCGGTGGAAGGTTCTGTGTGAATCGTTATTGTTCTTGTTCTCAGTTGTGGGGTACTGTCCCCCATCTTTGTTATCTTTGTTATCTATGTTATCTATGTTTGGTCTCCCCCTTCCCGTCCTGTCATTGGTACTTTATGTCCCACCCGTGTGCCTTATCTATGGTCCTGTAGTACTATGGAGAATGTGGGATATATCTCTCGGCTCGCCTTCATATGGTAGCAGAAAGTTCATATGTTGGGTACTTGCCTGTCTGATTTGGGGATGCGATAATGTAACCTACCTCTGCACTGTAATATGGCTGCTCTGAAGATAGTGTCTTATAATGTGAAGGGCTGCAACTCCCCCTCAAAGCGATGCCAAATTTTTTCTTTTATGAAGAAAGCAAAATGTGATGTCCTTATGCTGCAAGAAACACATTTTAAGAAGGATCATTATCCAAATCTTTCCTTTTCTCACTTTCCAGTATGGTTTCACTGTGGCAGCAATAGTGGGGCCTCCAGAGGGGTGAGTGTGGGTTTTGGAAAAAATGTACCATTTGTCTGTTTATCTACCACTCTGGATCCAGAGGGCAGATACATTATATTGAAAGGTAAGATAGGCATTCAATTGGTCACGTTTGTAAATTTATATGCTCCTAATGTTGGACAGGTATTGTGGTTGAGTAAGGTACTAATGGTAGTAGATTCCGTGGCAGAAGGTATGACTATTATAGGAGGGGACATCAACCTGGTTATGGATCCTTTAATGGATTCATCCATTAAAAAATCGGCTTTATCATACAGAGCTCTGAGGAGGGTTAAAACTTCTTTGGGGGATCGTGGCCTGGTTGATGTATTTGCGATGTTTTCATCCAAAGGAGGTGGATTACTCCTTTTATTCTCATGTGCATAATTCCTATCAAAGATTAGACCACTTTTTTCTGCACAAAACTAACCTTCAATACTGTAGTAACACAAATATAGGTTCCAGAGTGCATTCAGATCACGCACCGGTTTTTCTGTCATTACAGTTAGCTAACACACAAAGCAGATCGCCAAGGTGGAGGCTTAATGACTCGGTATTAGGGCGAGGAGACGTAAGGGAGAATGTCAAACGAAAGTTGGAAGAGTATTTTAGACTAAATGCTTTACCAGACACTTCCCCCCAGGTAGTTTGGGATGGTCACAAAGCTGTTGTAAGAGGGCACCTGATCAGCATATGTTCTCATATAAAAAAGGAAAGAGATAAAGATGTAGAGGTACTTCTGTCCCAGATCCAGAAACTGGAAAAAATCCATAAGCAGTGCCTGGCTAGCCGACATTTGACTGAACTAAATGACCTTAGATCCCAGCTTAAAAACGTACTTAACGCCTCGTCGGCTAAATACTTTGAGAGGTCCGGACAAAATTTTTACGCTCATGGCAACAAAGCCTCTAAATTCATATCCAAAAGGGTCAAACAGCGGCAGGTTAACAATCATGTCCATATGTTAAAGTCACCAGATGGCAGTTTGACTTACTCGGCCCCTAAAATAGCTTCTTTGTTTAGAGACTTTTATCATAATCTTTATAATCTGGAGAAATTACTACCCTCGGAGTGTCTGGCAGAGAGACCTGGGCTCATATCCTCTTTTTTAGACTCTCTCTCTCTTCCGGTCATCTCCGAGATGCAGGGGGCAGTGTTAGCAGAACCATTTACTTTGGCAGAATTGGAGATAGCAGTAAAGCAGTCCCCAGTGGGGAAGTGCCCGGGGCCAGATGGTTTATCTATAGAATATTATAGATCCTTTGGAGAGATTCTCCTCCCTCGCTTACTATGCATTGCAAATCTTACCACTGAAGGAGTACCTCTATCTGTAGATATGTCAAGAGCATATATTTCCCTCATACCCAAAGAGGGGAAGGACCATACGATCTGTGCTAACTTCAGACCCATCTCACTTTTGAATACGGATCTGAAGCTGATAGCAAAGATGCTGGCATCTCGTTTAAAACAGATCCTCCCAGACATTATTTCACCAGATCAGGTCAGATTTGTAAAGCAGAGAGAGGGAATTGACAACTCTACGAGAGTACTACACTTATTACATCACGCACAAAAAAATAGGGTTCCAACAGTCCTTCTCAGCACGGATGCGGAGAAGGCCTTTGATAGGGTTAGTTGGAATTTTATGAGACAGACTATGCGGGCATTCCACCTCCCTACCCCATTCATTCATGCGGTCTTTCCAATGTATGCATCCCCCTCGGCGGTTATTACTGTGAACGGGGCCCTGTCCTCCCCTTTTGAAATTAGCAATGGCACCCGGCAGGGGTGTCCTCTTTCCCCCCTGCTGTTTGTCATGGTGATGGAGACTTTGATGCAGTCTATACGTTTAAAGTCAGATATAGCGGGTATGTGGGTAGGGGGGGTGGAACATAAAGTAGCAGCCTACGCAGATGATCTACTACTGATTGTCACGAACCCTATCATTGCACTCCCAAAAGTAAAAGAAGTACTGGACTCCTTTGGGTACGTTTCCAATTTCTTGATTAACGCGAGTAAATCAAAAGCGATGGGGATAGCGGTGTCGCCGGAGTGTAGAGAAAAATTGAGGGCCAATTCGGCCTTTGACTGGTCGTCACCCCATATATCCTATCTAGGGATAAAGATGTGTGCAAATTGTGACGAGTTGTTCTCCTTGAACTTCTTACCGCTCCTGTCCTCTTTACCAGACTTGTTACAACGATTAGACTTGCCTTATCTGTCGTGGTTTGGTAGAAAGAACATTGTCATGTCCTATGTCCTGCCTAAGCTTACTTATCTGATGCAGACATTGCCAGTAGCTATTCCTCGGCTATATTTCTCTCGTATAATCAGATTATTTGCTAAGTTTATCTGGAAGGGGAAAAGGGCGCGTATTGCGAGAGCCATTCTGACTCGGCAAAAAAGAACAGGGGGTATTGGTTTTCCAGACCCAGAACAATATTATAGAGCAATACATTTAGCTAGGGTGTTAGATTGGGTGCGAGCACCTGGACATAAACTGTGGGTGTCGTTGGAAAACGCACTCTCCCCGTCACCGCTCAGGACTCTAATATTTATGGACCCCTCTCTGCTTTCGGATTACGGCCCCTCGAATCCCTTTACACGGGCAACACTTTCAGTCTGGAAAGGGTTTGTAGCTAGCTTAGGGGGAATACAGCTGCCATCTCCTCTGATAGAGGTAAGAGATATTATAGGGGCAGCCACAAAAGCAGTAAGGGATAGTGCTCCGTTACATGTCAGTAGCTCTCAGATGCCGCTGGCTCAGCTATTAGATGATGAGGGTTGTCTAATTCCCCATTCTGCTCTGCTGTCTAAATTATCGATTAACGAGGGAAATTTTTTACTTCTTGCATATGTAAAGTCTATTACTCTGTCATGTTGTAGGTCCACCTCGTTTCACAGAGAAGCTAATTGGTTTGAAACACTATGTTCCCAGAACCTGCACGCCAGTGAAGAGTATCTCTCAGATTTATAGAAGGATTTCTGTCCCTCTTGCAACTAGACCTCCATACTATATAGGATTGTGGGAAAGAGATCTGGGAAGGAAATTTACTGAGGCCGAAATATCCCGGATATTGATCGCCCCACACAAAGTATCCAGATGCATTAAGATTCAGGAGAACAGTTATAAAATACTATCCCGTTGGTACAGGACACCAGATAAGACCTGCATGTATAGCTCCACGCATCCAGATACGTGCTGGCGTTGCAAGAGGGACAGAGGCACTTTTTATCATGTGTGGTGGGAATGTGCCCCGCTGAAAGAATGGTGGGGGAAAATTTTCTCAATATGTAATTCCGTGTGTAAGGGAACAATTCCGGTATCACCGGAAATTGCGTTACTTTCTATTGCAGATTCTTCAGTCCCGGTAGTCCCATCTGCTTTATTCAAATTGCTGATAGTGGCGGCTCGGCTATTAATACCCCTACATTGGCTAACGGATACAGTTCCATCCTTAGATCATTGGATTGCGAGGGTAGATCAGATCTATAGGTTTGAGGAGTTATATCATTGGAACTCGCAGTCGAGAGATAAATTTCTCAAGATATGGCATCCATGGAAAAAGTACCGTAAATTTGTGTGACAGGATTTATTGTGAATTAAGAGGTTAAAGTTATACCTTTGTATGTGAACTGTAAAGCTTGTCACGAATGTACCAATGTTATCCCTCCTTTTTTCCCCTCCCTTGGGTTTTTACCCGGTTCAATATCCTCTTCCCTGTTCCCCCTCCCCCTTTATGGTCTGTTAAGTACTTATAATATGGCATGGGATGTAATGCTTACCTGTTAAGACGTATATCCTCTGTATTGTTGAAAAATTAAATAAAAAATTTAAATATAAAAAAAAAAGAAAGCTCTTTGGTCTTGCCCATGTTGTAGAGGTTAGAGTCAGACTGGTTAATTGAGTCTGTGGACAAGAGTCTTTTATACAGGTGACCATTTAAGACAGCTGTCTTTAATGCAGGCACCAAGTTGATTTGGAGCGTGTAACTGGTCTGGAGGAGGCTGAACTCTTAATGGTTGGTAGGGGATCAAATACTTATTTCTCTGTGCACAATGCAAATAAATATATATAATTTTGACTATGTGATTTTCAGTTTTTTTTTTTTAATATAATCTATCTCTCACTGGTAAAATTAACCTAGCCTAAAAATTCTAGACTGTTCATGACTTTGACAGTGGGCAAACTTACAAAATCAGCAAGGGATCAAATACTTATTTCCTTCACTGTATACGGCAGGGGTTGCACTAAATTGAGCTGTATTTCTGCTGGTGCTGTATATATGTAATGAGCTTGGTTCTGGTGTTGTGTATAGAACCATATTGCTTGTAAAATGTACAAATGTTTTTATGCTCGCGTTACATAAAAAGAAATGTGGAAAATAAATGACACGTCGATTGGTAGAGAAAACAAACACGGCGAGGGGGAAGGAGATGTTTGGAAAGAGGTTGGGGGGGGGGCGCCAAACTGAATCTTTGCCAAGGGTGCTGGAGAACCTAGCTACGCCTCTGCGGTGGGGATCTCAGTGCTCGCACCCCCACCGATCAAAACTTCTGATATTTCACTATGATATGTCAGAAATCTTTTTAGAAGTTTAGTTATACTTTAAAGGGATTTTCACAATGGGGACATTTATGACATATCGGCACGATATGTCCTAAATTTCAGATAGATGCGAATCCGCGCATCATGGAAGCAGCGTATCATGCAAGCTACTCTGTTTCTGTAACTACCATCAGTTTTATGGGACTTACGGAAACAGCATAGCTCAGTGAGCTACGCTGTTTTCGTTACTCCCGACCATGAAGTCAGGAAATGGCCGGGAGGCAGCGAGAGCAGAACGTGGTAGGGGCCCCGTCCTAGAGATAGTTACGGGTCCCAGAGGTGGGACTCGCATCTATTTGACATTTATGACATATCCTGTGTGTATGCCATAAATATCCCTCATGGGAAAACCCCTTTAACCTGTTAGTGATACGCCTTTTCAGAGTGGCCACTAATGGGCTTTATTCCGATGCATACGCCTTTTCACGGCGCTGCATCAGAATAAATAAACAGAGCAAGGGAGACTTTAAATCTCCCTTCTCTCAGCTACCTTCGGTAGCTGAGGGCTGGGAGCAGCCCTGCTCTAACAGACGAGATCAATATCAGTATCGATCTTTCCAGTTTTACCCCTCAGATGCGGCGCTCAATAGCGAGCGCCACTTCTGAGTGGTTGTGGAGTGAGGGAGGGAGTTCTCTCTTTCACCCCACCGACACCCTGCGTAAGATCGCAAGGTGTCAGTGGTTTCTATGGCAGCCAGGGGGCCTAATGAAGGCTCCCAGGTCTGCCTCTAGTTATGCCTGCTTGGCCTAGCAGATGCCTGTCCATTTTACACGGACAGGCAGTAATACACTGCAATACAAAGGTATTGCAGTGTATTATAAAAACGATCAGAGCATCGCATAATGAAGTCCCCTAGTGAGACTAGTAAAAAAAAAATGAAAAACGCACTTTTCCCCCTTACAAAATATTAAAAAAAGAGTGAAAAGGGTACACATATTTGGTATCTCCGCATCCGTAACGACCACAACGGTAAAGCTATTACATTATTTAACCCGCACGGTGAACGCTGTAAAAAATAAAATAAAAAACAATGCAAAAATGGCTGTTTTCTGTGAATCCTGCCTTAAAAAAAATGTGATAAAAAGTGAATGAAAAGTCGCATCAACTCCAAAATGGTACCAATAAAAACTACAAAAGAAACTTTAAAAAAAGCCCTCGTACAACTGCATCAGCGGAAAAATAAAAAAGTTATGGCTCTTCAAATATGGAGACACAAAAACAAATAATTTTGGAAAAAAAGTGTTTTTTCTGTGTAAAAGTAGTAAAACATACAAAATAGTTATTAATTTTGTATCGTTTCAATCGTAAGAACCTGCGGAATAAAGGTAAATGGCGCAAATTTAGAACACAAAAAAGTGTGTCAAAATTGCTGTTTTTTTCTATTCTCCCTCAAAAAAAAGTTAATAAAAGTCAATCAATGAATTATATGTACCCCAAAATGGTGCTAATAAAAAATACAACCTGTCCCGCAAAAACAAGACCTTATACGGCTATGTCGACACAAAAATAACAAAAATTATGGCTCTTCAAATATGGAGCCACAAAAACAAATGATTTTGAAAAAAAGAGTGTTTTTACTGTGTAAAAGTAGTAGAAGATAAAAAATCTATATAAGTTTAGTATTGCTGCAATTGTAACAAGCCGTTGAATAAAATACAGCTATGTCGATGAAAAAATAAAAAAGTTATAGTTCTTTGAATGAGACGATGGAAAAATTTAAAAACTAGCTTGGTCATAAAGGCCTAAAATAGGCTGGTTATTAAGGGGTTAAAGAGGCTCTGTCACCAGTTTGATACTTCTACATAATCTAATAAATGCTTTTGATGCTGATAACTACCGTGTTGTTTTTTAAAAATATTTATTATTGACAAAGTTCTGATAACTTTTAGATTTATGCTAATTTTTTCTAAATGCCCAACTAAATCAGCGTCATACACATCTCTTTATTCATGCCCAGCTATATCCACAGCATAGCATGATCTCGCAAGATAATGCTGCGATGTGACTTCCTCCCGCAGGTCCTTCAATAGGAGAATGACCAGACATTGCTTCCAGCCGTGCCAGAACTGCTGCTGAGTAATATAATCATTCTGCCATGGCTGGAGGCGATGTCTAGTCATTCTCCCGTCGCTCCGGTGAAGGACCTGCGAGAGGAAGTCACGTCACAGCGTGATTTCGCGAGATCATGCTGTACTGTGAATAAAGCTGGGCATGAATGAATAGAAGTGTATGACGCTGATTGGTCAGCGTCATACACTTTTCTTTACAACACCCACTTGGATAAACGGAAAAAAAGAACCTGAGTTAGGCATTTAGAAAAAAATAGCATAAATTAAAAATGATTAGAACTTAATAAACGTTTTTCAAAAAACAAACAAACAAACAAACAAACAGAAGTTATCACCATCAAAGAGTTTATTAGATTAGGTAGGCGATAGAGAAGTATTAAACTGGTGACAGAGCTTCTTTAAAGGACGAGTGTCGCGAAAAAAATCTTTTTTATATCAATTTGCATTTAGTGTTTTATTAAAAAAAAAAATATTTGTGTGTTTGTGTTTTACTTTTTTTTATTTTTTAACTTTTTCTTGTCTATGGGGGCTGCCATTTTTTTTTTCCATCTCTGTATGTGTCGATTAACAACACATACAGACATGGAATACGGCACATACAGCCCCATAGTGAATGCGAACGGGGCCCGTTCCATCCACTATGCTGTACGCCGTCTGTGTGGGAACGGCGCATGCGCCGCTCCCACACAGTCCAAATGGAAGGTCTTCGGCCGAGCGACGTCCGGCGCCATTTTCTTGTGGACCGGAAGCCGCGGCCTGACAGTAAGATTACTACTTCCGGTCGCGGCTTCCGGACTTGTGCACTTGGAGCGGAGGGAGCAGACGGAGCGGACGGACCGTAGGGAGCGGCGGTGGCAGGATCAGGTAAGTTAGGTCTGTGTATGTACGTGTTTTAGTGTGTGATTACTACTGTATGTAAACCTACTACACTGTGTGTTAGCTCAAAAAATGGCGACACACAGTGTAGGAGGTTTGACCGTTCAATCCCCTCCTTTCTCCTGGCACTAGCCAGGATAAAGGAGGGGGGATTCTGTGAGCTCACTAGAGCGAGTGTGTATTCTCAAATTTTGCAGCATAAAGCAATGTGGTTGCTTTACCACATGCCAATGCTGCAATTTTGGGAATTGCTCCATCTAGTGACCAGCACTGGGAAATGTTATAAATTAGAATCTAATTTATAATATTTCCTGACTCGTGAAAAAATAAAAAAAATTAGAACAATGTTTAATCACTTATACACTAACTGTTTAACTAAAAAAAAATTAAAAAAATTCTAGCGACACATTACCTTTAAGTAGTCATACACCTCTCCCCTTGTAGTAAAATTACTACTGAGGGCTGTATGGGGGGGGGGGGGATTATATATCAAGGAGAGGTCAGATTGTCTGACTGACTGCTGGGGGCTCTATAAGGGGTTTTGAGTGTCTGACTCTGATGTCTCTGTGGGGGGGATATACAATGTTTTCCCATAGATATATACTTACTAACATAGACGAGATTCACGGCTTGCGCATGCGCAGACTGACTGGAACGCTTGTGTCGGTTCTGCGCATGCGCTGGGTGGATTCATTCGCCACTTGCGTTCCACTTGCTGCACTTCCGGTTTGGACGTCACTATGTGATGTGCTCGGTATTTGCGCATGGATGCCGACTCCTCATAGTGTTCAGCAAAGGTAAATAATTATCTAATATATTATAATATCTACCATATGGTTACAATTGCGAGATTGGCCTCTGCAGCTTCTCTGAGTTAGCCTAATTGCATATTATATGACTGTACAACTATTTATATATATGTATATATATCTTAGTTAGTGTGATTAGTGTAACTTTGTAAATAGTTTTTATTAAAAATTATTACAAATTTTACTTTTGGTGATGCAGCCATTCTGTATTCTCTATTCAGAGCAGCTGTATCGCTCGTTTTACACTGTATTCGTCAGTCCCGCGGACCTGACGGGTTCTTCAGTGTCGGCGGCTCCTGCGTGTCTGTGACACGCAGGATCCATCTGTAAACAATCACATCTAAGTTCATAACTTAGATGTGATAGATTACAGGTGCATCGTGCGTGACCCGCTGACACTGAACACGGCAGGTCCGCGGGACTGACAGATTGAGTGTAAAACGAGCGATACAGCTTCTCTATAGAGAATACAGAACAGCTGTATCTCCAACCTCACCTGCAGCCAATATTTTAGAAGCACAGGAAAAGGAAAGTGATTTGGGAAACATTGTGGTCACTGAAGGGCGACCCCTCTGAATAAATTCCTCCGGTTGGCCCCATAATATCCCAGCAAAACTGATATACTGTTTGTGATGTTCTTTGTATCATTATGTCATGCACTGAAGAGAGAACACCTGTGTTAAGCTCTTTCCTTTCAGGCCTTGTACTCGTTTTTTTTTTACAATATACCAATTTTGCCAATTCTGTTTTTATTGAACATTTTCAAAAATGTAAATCATACATTAGGACAAGGACTACAAATCATACATATCTCATGAAGCACTGCTATGGATATATTATGGGGAAAAAATGAGAAGTCCTTCTTCAGGATAGTAGGCATATCAGGATCATAAGCGTAATCAAATAATCGATAAGAATCTAATACAGCATAAGAAATTATGCAACAGCTCCTAGTTACATATAGCCCTAAAATTTTGTATAAGTAATAAAACAAACAAGAAACTATTTACAAAGTTCCAAAAAGCAGACTAAGCATATGCTAGTGTGAAAGAAGGGAAAAGGGATTAGAGGATGAGGGGGGGGGGCGTAATGATTAGGGATCTACTACAATAATGACTAAAATGAACAAAAAGGACCTCTATGTTCCCTCCAGGCCGAGCAGGTGGCAATGAACGCATCATGTCTTCTGCCCTCCAACTAGCCAACTCTTCCATTCTGCAAATATTATCTACTTTACCCAATCTCGGTAACTCGGTGGGGAGTTAGATCTCCAATGCTGAGGTATTAAGAGTTTAGCTGCAGTTAGTTTGGCTGCAGATAGTGAGTGGAGAGGTTCTGAATGCGGTCAATGGAGTCCAAAGTAGGATTACAGCCAGTGAGGGAGGAATTTTCCTCCCCGTTAGTTGATGAATACTATTGAGCACTTCTAGCCAAAACAGCTTAATGAGAGGGCATTCCCACCATATATGAAGGTACGAGCCTACATTCCCCATGCATCTCCAGCAATGATCATCAGGGAACAGATTGATTTTGTGAAGATATTCAGGCATGCAGTACCACCTGATCAACAATTTGAAGGAGTTTTCCTGGATCCCCACACAGTGTGATAAACTGTGGGAATTACGAAGAATAACTGATGATTCTTCTTTAGTCTACGTAACAGACAGCTCTCTTTCCCAGGCTATAATAAAGGAGGGTCTATGAGGAACATCTCTTCCAACTAAATCAACATAAATTTTAGATATTAATTTTGTTGGGGGTGATGGAAGTAGAGTGTCCAGCCAAGATGGGGGTTGTAGGATGGGGAACTGTTTAAGGAATTGTTTATTCTAATTTTTTTATGCTCTCAGAATGAAAAAAAACTAATCTTGTCATCTAATGAAGGTTTCAGGATTGTGTCTATTCTTGGGGGTGTTGAGAACTGAAAAGTCTTATATAGGGCCAAATTATTCATGTTACTGGATATGTTTCCCTCAGTGAATGGATGAACCATTGTGAGGGGGAATAGGTTTATTGGTGTCAACAAAGAGAAATGGATGCTGGGATTTTGATTCGCTAGATATTTATGGAAGGCTAATATCGTCCCTTTTCAGATGGAGTTTAATGTGGCAACTGGTATAGAGGAGGTAAATGAGCCCCATAGCAACAGTCTTAGTTTTGGTTCTAAGATGAATCATTCTATATCCACATTAGGAGGGGATTCTTTATTTCTTTGTAGAACCCATCTACTTACGTGGTTTGCAAGGTAATATTTGTAAACATCTGGTAAGCCGCTACCTCCCGTGGCACTCCTCAGGGAAAGGAGTCTATGTGGCAGTCTAGGGTGTTTTTTTGGCCAAAGGAATTTTGCAAAAGAACGTTTGATACTAGTAAAGAAAGACTGGGGTAGGAAAATTGGTACTGTTTGGATGGTATAGAGGAGTTTTGCTAGGATGTATGACTTAAGGAGATTTTTTTCTACCCATCCATGAGATGAATGGGATTTCAGTTCATTTAGTAGGGAGTGTATTTGGCTCAATAGTGGTTTATAATTTAGGGTGAATAGTTGTTCTGGATTCTTGGGCAACTGGACCCCTAAATATTTAATGTGGAATACGGGCCATTTGAAAGGAGATCCTGTTTTGAGGGAGGCTATATCTATGTCAGAGGCTGAAACATTAAAAACTTCTTGGAGAAATTTATTTTAAAGTTCGAAACTGTGCTAAAATCCTAAAATAAACGCATAAATGGATGAAAGGCTTGTACTGTGTTGGTTATGTGGACAAGCAGGTCATCTACGAAATACTGAAACGACTGTGGAGTGTGTAAAGTTACCCAGCTTTATACCTCTCATCAGATTGTCTTACATTTTGGATTAGTGTCTTCATAGTTAGTATAAACAGGGAAGGTAAAAGGGGACAACCTTGTCTCATGCCATTAAAAAATTCTAAAATATAGAAAGGGTGTCCCATTTAATTTGAGTCTAGTCCTGGGAGCCAAGTAGAAAGAAAAATTGCCTCGATAAAGGGCTTTGGAAAACCAAAGGCTTTTTATGTGTCCCTCATAAACGACCAGCTCACTCGGTCAAATGCTTTCTCAAAGTCAGTTCCCAGGAGTACTAGAGGAAGTTTGTGATTCCTAACATAAGAGACAATGTGAATTAATTGTGACGTATTGTGCCCCCCCCCCCACCCCGTCCCTGGACAAAGATCGTCTGCTCGGGACCAATAAGTGTTGGGAGTAGTCCTTTAATCCTACTAGCAAATAGTGGGTGTACAA
Organism: Rhinoderma darwinii; assembly: GCF_050947455.1. Lineage (NCBI taxonomy): Eukaryota > Metazoa > Chordata > Amphibia > Anura > Rhinodermatidae > Rhinoderma > Rhinoderma darwinii. Next base: position 119,323,831 of record NC_134690.1, read on the forward strand.
ACGACAATACCTGTCAATCATTTCAAAATAACAGGTTCCCTTTAAATATTATTCTCTATCTTTATATCCAAGCATTGAAACAAGAAAATATTTTCATGTAACATTTTTATGACATTAATGCTCAAAGAAAATGACAAAATCATCAGAACATAAGAAAAACTACTAAGTGAGAAGTACACAATTACCTTATAATTGATGTGCAACACCAAAAGATGAAAATAATTGATGGCTAGATGGCAACTTGCTGCAAGTGTATTTAGCCTTTGCTTTTTGATATACTCATCTCTATTTGGAATGCAGTATGATTCAATCCCAGCTGCAATGTTAATGATATCGCAGCCGAAACAATCAGAATGTTTACCGTTATCTAAGTGCATAGAAGTCCCAGATGACACAATTGATTCAATTTCTAGGAAGTGCAGTTTTCATCAAACTACCCTGATGCTATATATAAGAGGGTTCTATACAATAAAATCCAGAGCATATGCTAATGTTATCTGTAAAACACTTTAATACATAAATGATCAAAAATGCAACATTTCTAAAGTCACAAGATCCAATTTTCTTGAATATATAATCAGAGCTAATAATTTTGGAAGTTTCGTTCTTCCTGGACCATAAATGCCTCTATTACTGGTATTTGGAATATGACCACAGCAGCTGCCATGTTTGGAGATCAAAAAAACTCTCTGTGTAGGACTGTGTGTGGAGCTATCTACTGGGGCTGTGTGTGGCGCTATCTACAGGGGTGCTGTGTGTGGCGCTATCTACAGGGGGCTGAGTGTGGCGCTATCTACAGGGGTGCTGTGTGTGGAGCTATCTACAGGGGGCTGTGTGTGGCGCTATCTACAGGGGGTCTATGTCTGGCACTATGTACATGGGAGCTGCGTGTGGAGCAATCTACAGGGGGGCTCTGGTGGATGATTTTTTCCATTGACCGGTAGCAGAGTTACACAACTGGAAAAAAAATCCCCATCATGTAACTCTGCTACCTGTCAATTGAAAAGTCATCCACCACAGGGTCTCCCTCTTGACTTTCATTGTTCTCAGCCTTTTGGTTTGTCCTGCAGCTGCTGCAGCCGTGATGAGCAAATGTTATACCCAAGATAGGAAAAGTAACAAAAAGACGACATAACCGGATCCATAATATCTGTGATATCCAGACAGTCTAGAGATCCTCAGTGAGAATGTGCGCGCGTTATTTGCAGAGGGATCTGGCTGTGATTTTATGTGTTTATGCGGGATATTGGGCGTGGTTAGGGGCGTGGCTTAAAATGACCCTCTTTTCCGAATTCAAAAGTTGGGAGGTATGTTTTTGTATTTACCGATTTGCAATATTGAGAGGTTAAATCATCCTCCCAGTTTCTTATATATGGCTTTAACTGTGATGAGCATTTATGAATGAACCTGAATATGTAACAGCTCCTTCACTATTTGGTAAGACGGGATATGATTGCACTTGGCAGCGATCAGCTTTCTTTTTCATCACACACTGAACTCCTAATGTTGTCTGGCTCCAAATATCTTGCACATTCTGAAGCAATGACAGCGAAATAGATTGCATTTTTTGTGCACCATTTCATTTTTTTAGGAATACAGCACCCTAAGAAAACATTAATCTGCAAACAGTAATGTTCTGTGGATGGATGATGCATGAGAAAGAAAATATATTTAATTTCAAAGTTCATACAGCAGAGGAAGAAAGCATTTTGTATACACTAGAGCATTTAAATGACTGCAGATAAACAAGGATTAATTTGCTTCCTAAAAGGTTCATCTGAAATAGAAATACCAATTAGGATATAGATTAGGACAGGCGTCAGTATTGGCCTTGAATGTCGCCACAGAAAAATTGATCAGCTGTACGACCTTCAGCTTTAGCTGAAAGCTTCTCCCAAAAATGAATTTTTGCGTTCCTTTAGCCGTGCTAAATTGAATCGTTGATTTTCTGCTAGACTCTACATTCTGAAAGGCATGTAGAAGAGATTATTATGCAGAATAAATGAATAAATGATATATTGTAATTAGGATTCTTAGAGGAAAATGTGTTCCATTCAGTTCAACATGTTTAAAACTGCAGCACTATACAGGGACAGGTCCACTGTACTACTAATCCAAATGGCACAAAAAAATATTGTGCCATTCGGCTAACAGAGCTAATAGACGAGGTCTCTCCCCACCACTCTTTCCAGCGAATGATGGCTGATATCTATACTTAAAGAAACACTGCAGCTATCAGTCACTGGTGAGACGCGGGGAAAGGCAGGGGGAGCGCTCCCCATATCAATACATCATGAATACTATGGGGCAGATGTACTAAGACCAAGCATGCTTCTTAGTAAATCGGTTGCATCTTCCCGCTGGCTGTGACGGTAGTACGATAGGGATGCACGTTATGGTGCCCATCGGAAAATGGCGGTTTTGTGGCGTAAATTATAATAAATTTGCACTACCCCCTTTTGTAAAACCACTCCCCCTTTGCACAAAAGTGGCGAGGGCGACATAAAAAGGCCAAAAGTTTTGGGCCCTTTTTGTGATTTTTCTACGCCAGTTTTCTGGCATGGAAAGGTTGATAAATTACCCCCTATAAGTCTACTCTATTCTTCATCAGGTTCTATTAGCCAGACAGCATAATATTTTTTGTGCTGCAGCACATTTGGGTGACAGGTCTGTTTTAAAGTGTAGAGTATGATAGCTTAAAAATATTTCGGTAAAATAGCTATACTGTTACTACCTTATTTAACTATATCAAATTAGGCAGCACAATATAATATTTCTAGCAACTAATATCAGTATTCTCTGTTATTTGATTGAAAGGCCCCCCAACAAATATGGCAATATACAGCCAAACTGACAACCATGACCCTGTCAAAGGTTCACCAGTTATCCTTCCAGGGACCACTTTTGCTAGGTATTAACTACTGCATTCCGGGATCACCCCACAAGACGTGTCATTTTGGAGATGACCAAGTCGGCTAGCAATCACGATTTAACCCTTGTCAAAGTCACTCAGATCTGCTTTTAACACATGAACTTCAAGAACTGACTGTTTACTTGCTATCTAATGTATCCCATGCCTTGACAGCGCTATTGTATGAAGATAATTAATGTTCTTCACCTCACCTGTCAGTGGTTCTAATGTTATAGCCGAGCGGTGTATATGCATATAATTCTCAGGTACGAGAACAGGTCATAGGCTATTGTCATGATCTGTGGGTATGTGGACCCACTGGGCTGTACCGCCGTAGCGGAAAAGCAGCTGGCCAAACAATGTACCAAGTAAAATCTATAGTCCGAGCAAGGGTACCTGTGGTAGTACAGACAGTAGCGATGGCTAGGCTCAGATGGGACCTTGGCAACATACACCAGGCATGGAGTAACACAACACGACTCCAACTCTTTTAAGGCACACAATAAGGTAGCACAGGATACAGGATACAGGTAGGAATGGGAACACTGGGAACAAGAAAACACTTAGGGACCATTTGCTAGGCTGACACGGGAAAACACAACAACGCTCACGCAATGAGTGAAGGGGCAGGGCCCTAATAGTCCAGGGTGATTAGACAATTCTAAACATGTGTGCGCGCTGCCCCTTTAATGCCGGGACTGAGCTTACACGTGCACCCTAGTGGTCACTGCAGGCCAGGACGGACGCATGTACCGGCATATCTCAGAAGGAAGGTGTGAGCAGGGTGAGAGGAGTTTGCGGTCTGTGACCGCGGACGTTACCTCTATTACATCAGTGGCCTATGGCCGGAATCCCCTCAGGCTGCCACGTCAGGCCCCGGCAAAGTTTGTTCGCCGTGGTGCACATATGGTCCTGCTGCCAAGGCAAAAACCTTGTGGTAAATAGAAAAGGCATTTTGTAAGAACCAGAGCAAGACATAAGTGTGGAACATCCTGATTCTCACATTTCATCAGCAGCCATTGTCATCAATCAAAAGGTTGAAGGAAGATATGTGGGGCATGTATACCAATGGAATACCAGCAACATATTATTTTACTCCTGGATCTTATGGCAGACATCTTTACTGTCCCACTAGAAATGCTGGGCTAACAAACAAGGTGCAAAGAGTTAAGTCAATACAAGATTTTCTCACAAATTTGCTCAGTATATAATATAAGCTTTGTGTGAGAATAAAAACCTCTTCTTTCTTTGATGTGTTATCTGCTCAAGACAAGAATAGGGAGAATCGAAAAATAGTGTAAAACCATAGTTTACTTTTCTCATTGTGAAACAAGTCTAGCATCATTTTTCTAGGTCAGACGTTTTGTAGGATTAGAAAAAAAGGGTCTGCTTTTGTACCGGAAAATGTCCATGGCCTGTGACTGGTATTAATGCTCAGCCCTATTAATTTGAATGGAGATACAATACAAGGCACAGCAAGGGCCATATTTCACACTAGGCACCCAAGGGCAGGTGCCTAGTGCAGCCATGGGGGTCAGACAATTTCTTAAAGAGTTACTGCACTTTCAGATGTCATAGAGACATATCAGAAGTTTTGATTGGTGGATGTCTGGGTGCTGAGACCCCCACCGTCACTGAAACAAAGGTGCAGAAGCACTCAGCTGAGCGCCCTGCACCTTCGGCTGTGATCGGCGCTCTCTTTTAGGCTGTAGACGGCTCACATAGACCTTCTATGTGAGTCGTCTTCAGACTCTTAGGGAGGGCTGATCACAGCCGAAGGTGCAGGGCACTCAGCTGAGTGCTTCTGCACCTTTGTTTCAGTGACGGTGGGGGTCTCAGCACCTGGACCCCCACCAATGAAAACTTCTGATATGTCTTTTTGACATATCAAAGTTTGATGAAAGTGCAGTAATAAGAATCCAATAGGGTGTTGGTGTAGAGGTGGTTATCTGTGAGCCACAACTGGTGGACGTAAGCACAACATGTCATAGTCAATCAGCCAAAGAGTGTCTGTGCAGTTGTGACATATAATTCTTCTGCCTATCAGCTCAGGGACCGAGATATAGAGCATATTTTACATGGAGAATTCTATCACTGCACAGAACAACACTAGGATTTACCTGGTGTGATTCACCTACACGATCTTAGATGAAAAGCAACTAAAATTGTATAGACAATGAGGGAAATTTATTATTTTTACGTACGTTTTCCGGCATAGAAAAGATGCAAATGCCTCAAAAATTTGTGCAAGAAAAAAAAAAGTCACTTTGAAGCATTTGCTCCACTCACTCACGACACTTTACAAAAGCGGCCTCTACTCTGTCTGGTAGTTGTAATAGATTTCACATTAAAAAAAAAGTGAGAATAAGACTTTACCCCTTTTTGCCAATACAAATAAAAAACATTCAGGGGAATTTATTATCATACCATTTTTTATTTTTTTTTGCCATTTTAGTCTTCTCTCGCCAATTTTCAAAGGTGTCAAGAAAGTGAGTCGTATTTACCCTGAACAAACACATAGCCTCCCGTGGACCTGCTCATAGCAGGCATAGATTTAATTTTCTTAAGCACGAACATACAAAGATGCACCAGATTTATTAGGAGGCGTGCGCCTCTTAATAAATTTGGCGTGTTTTACTCCAGCACAGTTCAGTTTCAGACCGGTGTATGAAACACCATTCTTAATAAATTTCCCCAAATGATTGAGTTGATAAAAGAGTCAGGGAACTAAATGGGGCATATTCAATCTGCCTAGGGAAGCATGAGGTGTAAATACAGCCCAAGAACAAGTGTGGCACTGCTTCTGGGAAAAGCAAAAAACAGACAACCCTTTTAAGGAGTGGCATAAAGTATTAAAACTTCAAATCCAGGTAAACCTTAGAAAGGCTGCAAGATTCAGATATTAGGGGTAATATATCACCAGTTTTTTGGAGTAAAAAGTCACCAAATTTTTACTTTTTTCACCACTTTCCAAAAGAGGTGATAAAAGTGGGTTGGGTAAAGCTGAAGGGGGTGGGGCCTCAGCCAGAACAACAGATTTATCATAAATTATGCCAGAATCTGGCTCACATTTCTTACATTGCTCCTCCTTAACCATTTTTTATTGTACCTCTCAAGATCTCCAAAACTCTTAGGATATGTTCACACAGGGCGGATATGCTGCGTAAAAGCACACAGCGTATCCACCCTGGGCATGCCAGCTGAAAAACCGCACCCAATTGTGGTGCAATTATTTTTTTTTCTCAAAACTTTGTTTATTGATTTTCCATTTTTTTTCCATCAAACATGTTATACATCACAATTAAGATGAATCGAACTATCACATTAATACAGAATATATAATAGAAAGGGTCAAACATTGCAATGTGTCAAAAAACAATAAATGCAGACATGTGAGGAATAATACTCCGGTATTCCCACCCAGTTCATCTGTAAACTTTCCAACATATCTTAGAAAAATGTCCATTCCTGCCTGCGGATGTATAAAAGCCAGGAAGCAGCCCCATCCCTCAGACTGACGAAGACAGCATATATGCCAGTTGCCTCAATCATCCAGACAGGCCTTAAATCCCCTAGGATCATTAAGAAAATTCAGCCAAGGTTGCCAAATTCTATAATATTTGCCTATGCTTCTATTAGCTAAATAGCTCAGTTCTTCCAATCTGGACAACTGTGCCACTTTATTTAGCCAATGTGTGATTGATGGGGGTGCTGCCTTCCTCCAGCACAATGGGATCATAGCCTTTGCAGCTAACACTAATTGTGGCCACAGGTCCTCCCTAGGACTACAAGGGGCAGAGTCAGACTGTAAATTTAGGAGCAGATAGATAAGCGATAAAGTCTGAGCTGACGGGCAAATAATTGTCAGGATGCGTTGCACTTCTCTCCAATAGGGTGGTATAAGTGTGCACGACCACCAAATGTGTGTGTACGTACCCAGTTGTTGGTTGTACCTCCAACATAGGGGAGATATCTCAGGCTCTATACGGTGTAGTAGTTCCAGAGTTTTGTACCACCTGCTAACCAATTTCTATGAGGTCTCTTGCATGTTGATGCATCTAGAGGGGCCACAGCAAGACCTATAAATGTGTTGAATTTCAGACTGTGTAAACTTAACATTTAACTCTTTCTCCCAAGAAGCAATATGTGGCAGGACAGTTTCCTCATCAATTGAAACAATTTTCTTATATAGCAAGGAGGTGGATTTTGGTATTGGTGTTGGCAAGGACAACAAGGACTCAAACCATGTTAATGGCCTAGAAATGTAGCCTTGCTTAACAAGAAAGTTGTAATTCGATAGCAATTGCATATATTCTAAGTAATGTAGTCGTATGTGCGGAAATTTTGCTTTTATAAACTCCATAGAAGGAAACTGTCCTGTGTGTACAATATCTCCTAAGGCCACCACCTTTAAGTCTGCACTCAAACAGGGGTGAGCCCTACCGCTCACATCCTTAAGACCCATCAGATCACCCAATGTTGTCAAGAGCGACGGAGTGGGGCAGATGTCTTCCTTCAAAGACAGTTTTTTCCAAACAGTCAATGCCGCTTTTTGTCAGCAAATTAGTAGGAGCCACTTTTGGGCAGGGTAATCCCGAGCATAGCAGCTTTTGAGTTAAGGGTCTATCACACATATTTTCTTCTACAGATACATAAAGTTTGGAGCGTGATACTCCATACCAGTCCAGGATTCTATTCAACTGAATAGCCTGATAAAAAACTTGTATGTCCGTGAAGTTGAGACCTCCTAACATCTTTGGCCTAGTCAGGGTTCTATGTGCTAACCAATGTCCCTTCTTGTCCCAAACAAAACTCAGTAGTTTAGAGTTGATACTGTGGAAATATTGTTGCGGAAGAAAAATAGGCATGGTCTGTAACAAATAGGTGATTTTGGGAATTATCATCATTTTTAGAAGGTTACATCTGCCCAGCCAGGAGATATATGGGATTTTCCAGTTTGTCAGCATATTGTCAATTTGAGAGACCAAAGGCTTATAATTAAGTAGGAACCAGGAGTCCGAGGAAGGAGCAATCTGCAGGCCTAAGTATTTAAGAGAACGTGATGACCACTTAAATGGAGATGAGAGTTGGGCTGCCGCCACCACCTCTTCAGAGCAAGTAATGTTCAGTGCCACAGATTTATCAGGGTTGATTTTAAAGTTGGAGATTTCCTCGAAGTTGGCAAACATATCAGCCAGTATTGGGAGCGATACTTGTGGATTTGAGGTTAATATCAAAAGGTCATCAGCAAAGGATGCCGTCAGATGTACTTGGCCACCAACTTCCACCCCTCGAATCTGTTTGCATTGACGAATATGCTGAATCAGAGTTTCAATCGTTAAAACAAATAGAAGAGGTGACAGCGGACATCCCTGTCTCATGCCATTTGAGATCTGAAATGGGGGGGATAAAGTGCCATTCACTCGTACCTTCGCGGAGGGGCAGGTGTACAGAGCCATAATGTGTGTGTTAATGGATTCTGGTAGACCAAACTTCTGGAGCGTTTTGACCATAAAAGTCCAATCTACACGATCGAACGTTTTCTCTGCGTCTGTGGATAGTAAAGGGAGTTTGCGTTTATGCGCCAATTGAATCAGATGAAGTACCCGTAGAGTGTTGTCTCTGCCCTCCCTCCTCGCTACAAAACCCACTTGTTCCGGGTTAATCAAGTCTGGTAACATCAGCTTCAGTCTATTAGCTAGGATCTTAGCATAAATCTTTATGTCTACATTTAACAACGAAATAGGCCTATAGCTGCCACAAAGAGTCAGGTCTTTTTCTGCTTTAGGAAGTATAGAGATATGTGACTCTAATGTCTGTCGGGTAAACCCACTACCTTCAGACATCGAGTTAAATGTCCGGACCATATGTGGTAAGAGTAAGTCTCGGAAAGTTTTATAATAGACTGCCGGACGACCGTCGGGTCCTGGGCTTTTCCCCAGCGGCATACCTTGCAAGGCAGCGTCTACTTCAGGCAGAGAAAAGGGACGAGACAACACATCCCTCTGACAGTCATCTAGAGAAGGCAGGTGCAAGTTCTGCAAGAAAGTATCAATCGCGTCGCTCCGCTTTGTAAACTGTTCCCCAGACTCCTGCGCTCTAATGCCATACAAAGTCTCGTAATATGTTTTAAACTGTTGTGCAATAACTCCCGTATCTGAGGATGCGATCACACTATCAGTCTGAATTGTTTTAATATAAGCTTGGTCCTGTCTCTTTTTAGCCATGAGAGCCATGAGCTTTGATCCCCTATTGCCATGAATATACATAGCATGTTTGGAGTTTAAGTAAGCTTTAGAGGCTCTAAGGTTTAGTATCAGTTTGAGGTGTTCCCGTTGCGTAACCAATTCTTTCTGGGTCTGGACTGCTAAGGACAGTTTATGTTGGCCTTCTAGTATTAAGATCTTCCTCATAGTGTCATCTACTTCTTTCCTATAGGTCTTTTTAGCATGAGAACCTATTGAAATGAACTCGCCTCTGACCACCGTTTTATGAGCCTCCCAAGTGTTGGACATGGAGATATCTTCCGCTATATTTTCGTCAAAGTAATGACGGAGAGTGCCTGAAATTCTCTGCTTATGAGATGAAGACTTCAAAAACGTTTCATTTAACCGCCAAGTATACAACGTCTTTGGTAAAGTTGCCACATTAAAACTCATAACCACTGGGGCATGATCTGACACAACAATCTGCCCTATATCTATTTTGGACACCATGGAGAGCTGTGGGGCTTTAACAAATAAATAGTCAAGACGTTGATAGGATTGGTGAGGCGCTGAGAAGTGTGTGTACTCTTTACCCGTTGGGTGAAATGATCTCCATACATCCCGCAACTGTATGTCTGAGAGTGTTTTATGTAGTAGTCTAAGGCTCCTGTAGGATTGTTGTGAGCTGCCTTTAGACGAGTTCAATAACGGTTCTAGAGTGACATTCAGGTCCCCACCTAGGATACAAACCCCTGCTTGAAATAATTTCAATTGTTGCAAAGTGGCTACCAACCATCTAACTTGCTGGCTATTTGGCGCATATATGCCTGCAATTGTGACCGGGGTATTTGCAATTAGACCTTTGACAAATAGGAACCTACCCTCTGGGTCAGAAAGTTGAGAAATATATGTAAAAGGCACAGACTTCTTCACGGCTATGGACATACCACACTTTTTCAAATCAGGATGTTGCGAGTGAAACCATTTGTTAAAATATGCTGTGGATAATTGGGGCATCTTTCCTTTCACTAAATGCATTTCTTGCAGGATAGCAACATCCGTGTTTTGTGATCTCAAGACCTGAAGAAGCCTGGACCTCTTTGTAGGTGAATTCATCCCCTTTACATTCCAGGTAGCTACGTGTATTTCGGACATGTTTGGTAGAATCAAATGAAACTAGGAACAATGATATTATGAATACGTGAAATGTCAGTTACGACAACGGACTTATATAAGTACAATGGTCTACTTATGCAATTAAAGCACAGTGTTTGATAAACTCAGAGAGGAGATCATAGAATAAACACAAGATACAGAACATTCAAAATGATGCTCAGATTTATGCAACATCTGGTTTCAAAGTAAACAGTCCTGAGACACAGCCAGGAACATCATATAAATGAACATCTCAGGTAAAGATACATATACCGCTTCAAGGAGTCGCCTCTGGCACAGCCTCCACTTGGGTGGAAAGTCTCTTCCGACTGTTTCCCCGTGCCGAAGCCCACGGAGTAATTCTGGGAGGATTCGGAAGCCTTGGCAGCGGAGCGACATCTACTATATGAAGCCAAGACAATGGCCGTTGAGGATCCATTCCTAGGTCATCATATAAAGATGTTAGGTCATCTGGACATCGGATGGTTTTCATGGAACCGTTAATTGCGAAGGTGATCCCGAAGGGAAACAACCAGCGTTATTGGATACCTTTGGCTCTCAGAGCTTCCGTCAGAGGTTTAAGCTGTCGTCGCTTGTTCATGGTAACTGGAGAGATATCCTGAAATATCGTGTAGATATAGCCATTATGCGATAATTTGTGAGACTCTCTGGCTTTCCGAAGAATTAAATCTCTGTGTGTTGAGTTTAACAGTCGGCAAATCACATCTCTCGGGGGGGTCCCCATCTTTTGGTTTCGGTCTCAAAGCCCTGTGCGCTCTTTCCACCACTAGATTGTCACTTTGGTCGTTTGGCAAAAGTGTTTGCAGCATATTGGATACCGTCAATGGTATATCGGACGGCAAGATAGACTCCGGGATACCTTTCAGCCGCAGATTATTTCTCCGACCTCTGTTATCCTGATCTTCCACATAGGACAGAATGCAGTTAAGATGGATTTGGCAATTGTCCATTGCGGTACTTGTTGCTGCACTGTGGGTCAGCAATATGGCTTGATTTTCTTCCAGTACTTCGACTCTATTATGCATATGCCGCACTTCTTGCTTGAAATCTACAAGCTCTTTCAATACTGGTTTCAAAGCGTTTTCAATTATTTTTTGCATTGCCGCCTTTGATATGTTTATAGAGCTAGCGCCTCTAGGGGCCTCATCTTCAGAGCTATCTTCAGATGAGTCCATCTGGTCTGGTTGTTGAGAAGGGGCCTACTCATTTTTATGGCCATCTTTCTTTGATGTAGGGGACTTTTTATGTAGAAATTTATCCATATCCGTCTGACCTTTTTTCTTTTGTTTGGGGGTATCCCAGCTCTCAGTTTTATGACCTCTGACCATGTTGGAGCACTGATCTATATTAAGAATATGCTAAGAATATCTAAAGGCAGACGTCCTGTGTTCGTCAATGAATCTCTCCCCTCCTAGTTCATCTATTTATATTGGCACCATTTTGCAAACAGTTCCAAGCGAACAAAAAATTGGGCCTCAGACCCCAGTAGGTATAGTATGAAGTTGATCGTATTAGAGGCCTGAAGAGTCCTCAAGAAAAATTTGAGCTATGCCCAGTAACACGTAGTATGCACACAGTCACTCAAGTAATAATCACTGCTTCCAATGAGCAGCGCTGCTTCCTCGTGTCCACCTTGTTCTGCTTGTGTTAGAGAGCACAAATTGAGGGCCTGGTCTCAGTTCTCCAATAGGCCCTGGTAGCAGGACAGCAGATGTATGTATAACAAGCCCCCACAGAAAATATGTATTCACGGCTCAGCAGAGCTTCCACGGGTCCCTATATTCTGTCTGCCAACGACTGGTGAGGCAGCTAGGAGAGCGGTTATCGTGCAGCTGTCATCTCTCCCTTGTGGCCGGGTAGAGAAAATCAAGGCCGCAGGCTGACGTCTCTTGCGGGCCGCCGCTGCAATGTCGTGGCTGTTTTGTGCCGTCTCGAGGTTCCGGTATGCTCCGGAGCTGCCCGCTGGTACGTTTACAGGAGGGGGAGAGAGTTGGAGGAGAGGGGAGCTAGCAGGAGAGATCTCCTCGTGTCTGCGCCTTCTGGTCACGAGGTCTGGGCCCCACTCGCATTACACACCTGTCGCCACCGACAAAGTAAATTCTACCTCCGTCAGCTCCAGATATCTCGGTAGTGTTATACTGCAGGGTCCAGGTGAGTTCCAGGTGTCTAGCCACGCCCCCTTTGTGGTGCAGTTTTTAAGCCAGAATATCTTCTGTGGTAAACTGCTCGTAAAAAAAACAACACGTTTCATACTTACCTGTAGCATTGGCGATGCGTCTCTCTCCATCCGGCAGTCCGGCATCGGATGACGTTTCATCCCATGTGACTGCTGTGATTGGCTTTAACAGTCTCCTGGGATGAAACATCATCCCTGAAGGCCGGGTTGGATGCTGGAGTAGAGAATTGTGGGTAAGTATAACCTTTTTTTTTTTTTTTTTCAATTTTTGTAGCGGAATTACAGCTTTTCCGACACAAAATCGCAACAGCTGCTATTTGTTGCGAGTTTTAAAGGTTAATTTATAAACGTTTTTTTCGTGTTTTTTTTTACGCAGCATGTGGATGAGATTTGTTAAAATCCCATCCACTCTGCTGCTACCGTATTATGCTGTGGATTTTCTGCAATGAAATACATTGTGGAAAATCTTAGGTGAAATTTTAGCTGAATATAAATATGAGAGATGATGTGGTATCTTGATGCCAAGATATTTTAAGGCTTGATCTTTAAACTGAAATGAAAATTATGTTTAAGGCTGCTCACCAGAGTCAAGGACAAACAAATCTTTAGTGCTTTCTTTTTGTAAAGTTTCCCATGAAAGTGTTCAGTAGACTGAAGTGCTCAATTTCCTTTATGATGGTGGTAAAAATGAGGAAATTTATTGTTTGGTTTGACATGTGCGGTGAATGTCCCCAAACTGACTGTAAATATTCTGAACCTATATTTCACCGTACATCCAATATTTCTATAGAGAGAATCGAAATCTATAAGACAACTCGGATCATATAAAAACAAGAATGTTCACTAATTCATAACAACTCATAGCCTCATACCTTGCTACAGTATCTATTTGCTACATTGGAAAGAAACATAAAAAAAGTATTAAGAATATATATCTACATCTTTTTTCATGAAACTTTTTTTTTTAAACAAACGAAAAGGCTATCTTTCTGATGTAGCGCACAAACACGGTTTGAACAAGCTTTCCATGCTGTGTATATTCATGCATTTCTTTGTGCTACACAGTAAAATAGATGTCATATGGATCCATACGCTCAACCATAGAAGTCAATGGAGTATAAAATAGTGAATCATATTTTAGACCCCATTGACCATAAACATGTTTTGCAAGTTTATTTTCCCCAGCAAAGCAAATGCATGGTTCGGCGTTGCTAAATATCCTGCAAAATGATTTTTTACCAGTAGGTATATGATGCACACACTAACTTACATATGTGTGGTGGTGACCAGTAGAATTAATCCCATTACTGTTACTGTTATTTTGTTATGTGTTTTTTTAAGTGCTTATTGAGAAAAAAATAATAATAAAATAAAAGTTTAATGTTTAATAAAATAATATTGTTTAATTTGGATAGTTCATCTATCTAAATAATTCTAATACCTAGGAGATCAACCATCTCCATTCATACCAGCAATCGTAAGGGCTCTGCATACATCCAATTTTGCATGGAGGCATCAAAGGGTTTTTTCATGTTGGATTCCATACAAATTTAACAGAAAAACAATTGTTGCATGTTTCATTAGATTCTGTATGTACAGAGGTGTTCTCCCCTAGAAGCATTGATTCTAACAGAGAATATCTCTGTGTATATGGCAACCAATGGAGCGTTTACGGGATCACGCGGAGGCCATGAGGCTCTGTACTCTGACCTGTGTACACTGCCATACAGACTCCGTGCAAGCAGAAACAAAACAAAAATAACAATGACTTTATTTCTATATATCTTTGTAGGATTTTTGTATCTAATATATCTAATCCTTCTGTAAAGTGCATTAAAAGTCATACGCTCAGAAAGTCATTCTATTTGTCCTAAATAATACTGACAACGCCTTCGGCAAAATCATTTTTTAGGGCGCATTGTAAAATGGTATGGGAGAATGACGCAACATAAATAAGTCTTTCTTACATTGTGTAAAACATTACTACAATTTCCAACAGCAATAACTCAATATCTTTTAAAGAATAATATTTTCTGTACGAGACAAGTGCTAAGCTTTACCATACTGTGTGACATTTAGGAGAGGCATAGATATGTTTATTTAATTGGTGCATTCCATAGACTTTGGTTCCAGACCATTACAAAACAGTAAGCCAGTTTGTTTTCACAGTATTCCACATTAAAGAGGAACAGCAAACAGCATTTTGTATGTGAGGAGTATAGCAGCTAGATAGGAAGATAAGAGAAAACACAACAACAACATGTATTTTAACTAAAGAAAACTGGGAATAAGTTTTACATTACAATATTGCCCCAATAGGACTCACCAATTAACAATTACCAAGGTAAGATCATTTTTACTTGTTTGTACAGTTACAAGTTTGAGTTTCAAATTTCAAATCCCGTCATCTATTTAGCTATGGCTCTTTTTTATGGAAAGAAGGACAGGTGACCATTTTTACATTAGGTCAAAATTTAAAGGGGTTAAATCATGAAATACAGCCGACCCGGTAATCAGCTGCTGCAGGGAAAATATAATATTACAAGGTGATAAATCAAATCAATGGACGTCCATGTAAGAAATCGTCAAGCCTGATCTGCCTGTAGATACTTAGCAGCTCTCTGTTCTGGCTTATCTAAACCCCTTCTATGATTTCTATATGCTAGAATAGAACATATGCAAAAGTATTGCCTTAGTGAGACAACCGCTTTAATGCTAACCTCCAGGTTAAAGGGTACTCCAATTTTATCTAAATAAAGCTTAATCATTTTGTAATCAAATGTTCTACTTCTTTATAATATTTTTTTTTATATGATTTGTGTCTCAGTTCCTAACGACTTTCAACATTTCTACTTTGTGTCATTGAAAGTGGTTTTCCATACACTAAAAATTGATGGCCTATGCTCAGGATAGGCCATCAATAGCTGATGGGTCGGGGTCCGACTCCCAGGACCCCTGCTGATCAGCTGTTTGGAAGAGGCCACAGCACTCGTACGAGTGCTGCTTCCACTTCATTTCTTCTTGCTCATTGGCAATCGTTGACTCGCATAAAGCGGCGATTCACAGGTATTGCAGCCTTTTCTCCGATTGAAGTGAATGGATGAAAAGGCTGTAATACCTGTGAATCGCCCCTAAATGCGTGTCAACGATTGCCAATGAGCAAGAAGAAATGAAGGGAAAGCAGCACTCGTATGAGCGCTGTGGCCCCTTCAAAACAGTTGATCGGGGGGTCCCAAAAGTCAATTTTTAGTGGCTGGAAAACCCCTTTAATGTCCTGATCATGTACCATTGAAACAGACGCAAGGCTCATTGAAAGAGAGAGCTTAAATTAAAGAAAAACTACAGTCAAAAATTGAAAAAAATCGGTCACGTTCAAGGTCTTTGTGCTTCCTGTTACTTGATGTTCCTGCATATTTTCAACATTTTGGTATTAAGTGACTGCTAACTATATGACACAATTTTTTTTAGTTCAGTAATTGGGTCAGCCATATGGTAATGGTCTAGCCCTACACAGATCTCAGTTGGCAGGAGCACACAACTATGCACAACTATGCTTCTTGCAGGTTGGGGAAAATCTTGAAATGACAGGTAGAAATGTTTAGGTTATATATTCACACGTGGTAGATTTTTTACAGAAATTTCTGCCACTGTCCCATTAAATCTGAATGGAATTTGCAGAAATCCGTGTTTTTGCCACTAAGAAAAAACAAAACAAAACATGGAACTGAACCCTATGGAACCTGTATGGAACTGAAACTTTTCAATCACAGAAATTTCTGTCACAAATCTGCCACGTGTGAACAAACCAATAGGGAGATTTATATATAAAAAAAAAAAAGGTGCAAAGGAAAAGTGGAGTAGTTGCCTTTAGCACCTAATCACAATCCACCTTTCATTTCCCAGAGGCCTTTTGGAAAATGAAATATGATTCATTGCTATGGGCAACTGCTCCACTTTTCCTTTGAACCAGTTTTGATTTTTTTTCTCCCCTATGAATCATAGTCCACACTAATATAATACAAAAGGTACCATTTTTTTTTATATGGTCACTAACTTTTCATACATCAATAGTACCAGTGAATATAAGAAACTTTGTAATATATTTTATTAGCGAAAAATGCCTCTCTCTCCACTTATCAGGCTCTTCCCCCTCCTAACAGTTCACATTCTCTGAATTTACGGCTCAAGAAGAGTTAGGGTATGTTCACACGTAGAGTCAAAAACATCTCATAATACGGAGCTGTTTTCAAGGGAAAACAGCCCCTGATTTTCAGACGTTTTTTGAGCAACTCGCGTTTTTCGCTGCGTTTTTCTCTGCATTTTTTACGGCCGTTTTTGGAGCGTTTTCATTGGAATCTATGAGAAAACGGCTCCAAAAACGTCCCAAGAAGTGTCCTGCACTTCTTTTGACGAGGCTGTAATTTTACGAGCCGTCTTTTGACAGCGACGTGTAAAATGACAGGTCGTCGGCACACTACATCGTAAAGCCCATTAAAAGTAATGGGCAGATGTTTGGCGACGTATTGGAGCCGTTTTTTCAGAAGTAATTCGAGGCGTAAAACTCCTCCATTATGTCTGAAAATAGGACGTGGGAACCCAGCTTTAGACAGACAACTCACTGAGGGTCATGTTACATCTGCCCGTAGAAGTCTATAGAGAGGGGAGAGGGAGGAAAGAGCAGGAGCAGAGGTAGAGAGAGGCAATGAGCGAGACATGCAGATACACTGCAGCAGCTTTCTAGTAAGTGATCACCACAGTGCAGGATTCACAGGTACACTGCTCAGTACTGCTGTACGATGTCCTCCATGCTTCTGCTGCTTCTGAGGGTGTGCTACAGAGAGATTGGGGAGCAGGATGTTCTCTTCTCTATATGTGCAATCAATGGCAAACATGATAGCTGTTAAGCCCCACCCTCTAGCTCAGAGAAACCTGAAAATTAGAGCAAGAGTCTGCAGAGGGGAAAACTGCTAAAAATACAGAATACAGGTCATATAATGGACAGAAATAGTGTTATTACTCATGTAAACACATATGACAGCTTATTCTGAAAAATCAGCTGAAAGGTTAGGCACGCTTAAAGTATTTTTGACTAATATATTACCTCTACCAAGCACACTTTCCTCAGGGCTGCCTATAGACATTTTTTGGCTACTGTGCTTAAAGGAAATTCCCTTGGTATAATAAATATCCCTTGCAATATAATAAAGACTTGTAAAGTTATTTAGTGGGTTTTAGGGCGGGTTCACACATGGCGGAATTCCACTTAAATTCCGCTGCGGACACTCCGCAGCGTTAATCCGCAGCGGAGCCGTTTCTCCATTGACTTTCACTTTAAATTAGCAGTGTTCGTTTACACGATGCGTACAATTCCGCTGCGGAGCATAGGCTGCGGAGCGGAATGTGGTGTCCGCAGCATGCTCTGTCTGTTGCGGAGCAGTGGCGGACTCATGGCGGAATTTCTCCATTGACTTCAATGGAGATTCAAAGTTCCGCAATGAAGTCCGCAGCTGTCATGCACATGTCATGTGTGCTGCGGATGCGTCTTGCTTTTTTAACTTGACATTTCTTCATTCTGGCTGGACCTATGTATTTCTAGGTCTACAGCCAGACTGAGGAAGTCAATGGGGCTCCCGTAATGACGGGAGCGTTGCTAGGAGACGTCTGTAAATAGTCACTGTCCAGGGTGCTGAAAGAGTTAAGCGATCGGCAGTAACTGTTTCTGCACCCGGGACAGTGACTACCGATCCCAATATAGATGTATCTGTAAAAAAAAATGAAGTTCCTACTTACCGAGAACTCCCTGTTTCTGTCTCCAGTCCGGCCTCCCAGGATGACGTTTCAGTGTAAGTGACGGCTGCAGCCAATCACAGGCCAAGCACAGGCTGCAGCGGTCACATGGACTGGCGCGTCATCCAGGGAGGTCGGGCTGGATGCCGAAGGAGGGACGCGTCATAAAGACAACGGCCGGTAAGTATGAATTTCTTTTACTATCACTAGGGAAAGTGCTGTCCCTTCTCTCTATCCTGCACTGATAGGGAGAAGGGAAGCACTTTTCCCGCAGTCCGCAGCAGCTAGTCCGCATCAATTTACTGCACATTTTGTGCAGATCCGCAGCCGTAATCCGCAACCCGGATTAGGTGCGGCATTGATGCGGACAGTTGCGGAGGAATTCCGCCATGTGTGGTCATGCCCTTAAGATAATGGAAGACTAGGAAAATAAACTAGTGGGTTAATAGATGATGGGTAACTTAACATCAGGAATTCGGTAAAGGTGAATGTATAACCTTTTGTAAAAATTTTAAACTCTTCTGATTCTCTTCTTTAACATATTCTGATGGTCTAATATGTGACATTAATAAGTCCCAGTTGTTTTAATAAATCTTAGGTGCTTTAGTATGAAGTCATTACGGTGAAACATTTTTGGGTAAATAAACAAGTAATTTAAAATGTCAGAGGTTCTAGAGTTCTCAGAGCAAGACTTGGCATTTATAATAACAGTGCATTCTTTTCAATACAGAAAATAGCATTTCAAATACATTATATTATGTGATTGACTAGATTCTGGATGATTATTATATCTAGAAATAAAAAAAATTGATGGCAGAAGAAAGTATACCAAAGAATTCTATAAGCGACCAATAGACAACATTTTCTAGTTCATTAAAGTTTCATATAGTTTATTAGGGATAAAAAAAAAATGTGTTTACAGTAAAGCAATTTTTTTTTCTCCATAAAAGTGGTTTTATTTAGCAAGTGTTAGTAAAATACACATATATGGTATCCCTGCGACTGTAATGACCTATATAATAGTCAACATATTATTTAACCACTTCCCGCTGCAGACACTTTTGACCTTCCTGACAGAGTCTTATTTTCCGAATCTGACATGTAATTTTATGTGGTAATAACTTTGGAATGCTTTTACCTACCCAAGCGATTCTGAGACTGTTTTCTCGTGACACCTTGGAATTTAAGTTGGTGGTAAAATTTGGTCTATACATTCAGTATTTAATTGTTAAAAACACCAAAATTTTGCAAAAAATTTCACAAATTTGCATTTTTCTAAATTTAAATGTATCTGCTTGTAAGACAAATAGTAATACCACACAAAATAGTTGCTCATTAACATTTCCCATATGTCTACTCTGGATTGGCATCATTTTTTGAACAGCCTTTTATTTTTCTAGGACGTTACAAGGCTTAGAACTTTAGCAGAAATTTCCAATATTTTCAAGAAAATTTCAAAAGGCTGTTTTTATAGGGACCAGTTCAGTTCTGAAGTGGCTTTGAGGGGTCTATACAATAAAAAACTACCATAAGTCACCCCTTTCTAAAAACTGCACCCCTCAAAGTATTCAAAACAGCATTTGGAAAGTTTCTTAACCCTTTAAGCGTTTTCACAAGAATTAAAGCAAAAATGTAGTAATTAAATATATTTTTTTTTGCAGAAATTCATATTTAATTATTTTTTTCAATAACTCAGAAGGAAAATGTGCCACCACAACAGGACAGGTCTCTAATTATTATTCTGTGTTTCCCAGTTTTAGAAAGAAATATGTAAGGATGCACTCCAGAGTAAGATGTGGTAGTGCTTCTTTAAAAAAAAATCCAATATTTGGAATAAAGCATTTTTGAAAAATCAATATTCAGTGCGTTCTTAGAGTGCTCAAGGTTTTTCTATGGACTCCCAGTTTTAGAAACGCTCTACATGTGGCCCTAATATTTTGCCTAGACTTTCGAACAGGCTCAGGAGTGAAAGAGTACCATGTGAAATTGAGGCCTAATTTGGCGATTTACAAAGTATTGGTTCACAATTGCAGAGCTTCTGCTGTGAAATAATAAAAGAAACCCCTGAGAAATGACCCCATTTTGAAAACGACACCCCTCAAGGCATTTATTAAGGGCTGTAGTGAGCGTTTTCACCCCACAGGTCTTTTCCATTAATGAATGCGCTGAAATTTTTCCCTAGATATGCCATTTCAGTGGCAAATATGTTATGCCCAGCTTATGCAACTGGAGACACACACCCCAAAAATTGTTAAAAGGGTTCTCCCGGGTATGGCGAAGCTTTTGGAGTGTAGATTTTGCTTGGTAGTAGTTTTGTTTGGAGTTTTACTGGTATTTCAGTTTATAATGTGGGGGTACATGTAAGCTGGGCAGAGTACATAAGGGGAATAGTCCGGTGGTATAATAATGTTAAAAAAGCAATAAAATAATCCATAGATATTTGTTGCGCTGTGAAGCAATCTTTCTGCACAGGCCGGTGTCGCACTCATAAATGGTGCCCTGACTTATCCCCCGTTTGGTCCACACTCTGCACCTTTGCAGTTTGGGGAATTTTGCTGGGAAGTGTTGTCCTGGTATAATACGGGCACCCTCGCTTCTAGCAGGTATGTTTGGGCCCTCCCCTTCCTGGTTCCCTAATTTTAGGGCCTTAACAAATGCCTCTTGAAAAAGAAGAAATGTTCCCCTCGGGCCTGCACAACTTCATAGATTTATTTGGAGCCTTAAAGCGTAACTAAACGTTCGATCAACTTTTTATTTTCTAGCAGCATGTGTAGAGATGAGCGAACTTATAAAAAGTTCGGTTAGGCTGGTTCGCCGAATTTCACGAAAAAGTTCGATTCTGACCGAACCTGTCATTTCCGTGCACCGAGCATGGTACTGTCCAGGGTGCTGAAACAGTTAATGGGCTGCACTAACTCTTTCAGCAACCTTGACAGTACCATGCTCGGCGCGCGGAAAATACAATTTTAATGTAATAAAAAATAAAAATAAATACGTTCATACTTACATTCCTCCTGTCCGGCCTCCAGCGATGACGTGTCATCCATGTCGCCGCTGCAGCCAATCACAGGCTGTAGTGGCGGTCACGCACGTCACGTGACCGCCTCTGCAGCCAATCACAGGCTGCCGCAGCCTCTGCAGCCAATCACAGGCTGCCGCGGCCGTTTCAGCCAATCACAGGCTGCCGCGGCCGCTGCAGAAATTCTTCAAGGAGAGACTATCCCAGTAACCTGCCTTGTGATGGAGCATGCCACAATTTTTTTTCTCACAAATTACATGTGAATATGTGAGAAAAAAACCTCTATATGAAATTGAAGACCTACGGAGGTACAGAATGGGCTGATGGATGTCTACTCTAATACCTTACCTCCTTGAACTTTACCGTCTGTTGCAAGGTCCATTCAGTTGTTGCGAGTACCCCCCTCCCCCTGCCCCTATTCCCTTAGAAACCTTCTGTTGTCAAAATCTCGGCCCCCGCACCACCCTGCTTCAAATTGTGACAGTGCTTTCATATTTCTTGCTGCTGGGACATTGTAGTCAATTCGGTTTTCAACATCAAGGAATATATTTTGTAATTAATCCTTTGTTAAATAAAAAAAAAAAAAGGGCATAAGATTTTGTTGAGGGGGGGATTGGAGGTGTCTCTATAACAGTTAACCTTTCCCTTCTTCAGGAAGAAGCGCCTCGCAGGATAAAGACTAGACACAATCTGTGGTCCAACCTGAGGCATGATAAGAGTTACCGCCTCTGCAGCCAATCACAGGCTGCCGCGGCCTCTGCACCCAATCACAGGCTGCCGCGGCCGCTGCAGCCAATCACAGGCTGCCGCGGCCTCTGCAGCCAATCACAGGCTGCAGCGGCCTCTGCAGCCAATCACAGGCTGCCGCGTCAGGAAAGAATGTCGGACTGGAGGAAGTAGAGGGACTCGTCACCAAGACAACGACCGGGTACGTATGAAATGCTTTTTATTTTATTTTTAATCAGCAGCCTATTTACTCTATCAGTGATTGATAGAGACAAGTGGCTGCCGATTAGTATAATATTTTTGTAATGTTTTTCTGCCCGCCCGGGTTCGGTCAAAACGTGTTCGGCCGAACCCGGTGAAGTTCGGATTCGGTGCGAACCGAACTTTTCGCGATGTTCGGACCGAAACCGGGTTCGGTTGTCCTGGTTCGCTCATCTCTAAGCATGTGTAATCTAAATATATTTTGTAATAATGTATTAATGTATTAATGAATTTGGGCTCCTTTTAGTGTTATATGTGTTTTAAATGGCCACTCTGACACTTTTTTACTACATTTTATTTCTTGTATTTCTCCTGTTGCTAGCAGAAATCCGTGCACTGTTTGAATTTATTGGTGTACGGATTCTGCTGCCTATGAGTACGGATGGGTGCTGGCCCCATCCTGACGTCAGATGTGCGCGCCCCCATCGTGACATCAGGAAGGTCTCTCTGCTTCCATGTACTATACAGTTCTCTATAGAGTAACCGACAGCAGCAGAGCGCAGGGAGGGGAATAGCAGCTCTGCTGCTGTACGGAATATAGTATGTATAAGGCGCTTCCACAGCAGAAGCGCAGGTCTGGCCCCCCCTCCCTGTCCCCTCTTTCCCCTGTCCACCAGGGCCACCATCAGGGGGGTATTAGGGGTACTACTGCAGGGGGCCCGGCCAAACTTAATTGAAAGGGGGGCCCGGCAACTACCGCGACTTGCCTTTGGTAGAAAAAAACAGGCCCCTGCAATGGGGCCTGTTTTTATCACCAAAACAATGTCGTGAGCTGCGGGCCCCCCTCTCGTGAAACACCGCCGTGAGCTGCGGGCCCCCCTCTCATCACCGCCGCGAAACACCGCCCGCTTGCGCGCGTACGAGCGACCGCAAGCGCGCGCGCCCACGTGCGAACGACCAGGCGCGCCGCCGAGAGGGAGGCGGTGCGCCCGCAACACAAGATCTAGGGGGAAGGACAGCCACACAGGGACAGCGGCGCAGTCTACTTACCTGCTGGCCCGCCTCCGACTCGTCCTCCTCGTCCGCCTCCTCGTCCGACTCCGCCTCCTCGTCCGCCTCCGCCTCCTTCTTCTCCAGAGCGTAGCTGCATAAGGAGAGGGGGAGGAGTCTAGTTGTTGCGCAGCGGCAGTTCTACGATCCCCGCCATTTTCTGGAGCCTGGAGCCTGGAGGTGAAGGACTGGACGTCTGGACCGAAGACATCACCTGAAGAGGACTGGAGTGGGAGCAGCTCTTCTGACACGGTGAGTAAAGTGTTTCAAAGTGCTGTTTATGTATGGCCCTGTTCACACAGAGTATTTTGCAGGCCGAAAAAATCTGCCTCAAAATTCCTTAAAGAATTTTGAGGCAGATTTTGACCTGCCCACACTATCTTGCCGCGTTTTTTGCTGCATTTTTTGCCCGCTGCGATTGAGGACAGCAGACAAAAAACGCAGCGAAAAATGCATTTTCTGCCTCCCATTGATTTCGATGGGAGGTCAGAGGCGGAACCGCGGCAAGAAAGGACGTGCTGCTTTTTCTTTTTTCCGCGACTGGCTCCTATTGATTTCAGATTAAATCAATGGGAGGCGGTTTTGGAAGTTTTTTGGTGCTGATTCTGACGCAGTGTCCGAGTCAATATCAAGGCCCATAAACTCTGTAAACTGGGCCTTATTGTTAGGGCTTATTCAGACGAACGTGTAATACATCCGTGCAACGTGCGTGATTTTCACGTGCCTCGCACGGACTTATGTTACTCTATGGGGTCGTGCAGACTGTCAGTGATTTTCACGCAGCGTGTGACCGTGTGTCCGCTGCGTAAAACTCACGACATGTCCGATATTTGTGCATTGTTCGCGCATCATGCACCCATTGAAGTCAATGGGTGCGTGAAAATCACGCCCAGCACTTCCGCAGCAGTATAAACTATGAATGAAAACAGAAAAGCACCACGTGCTACAAACATACAAACAGAGTGTCATAATGATGGCGGCTGTGCGAAAATCACGCAGCCGCGCATCATACGCTGCTGACACACGGAGCTGTTATGGACCTTTTTCATGCGCTAAACGCCACGTTTTTGCGCACGCAAAAAGCACACGCTTGTGTAAATCCGGCCTTAGGGTAGGAACACACTAGGCATGAACACTGCGGATTTTATGCAACACATTTTATTGTGGAAAATCCGCACCGTATCAGTCGCAGCAGAGTGGATGGGATTTGAACAAATCTCATCCACACGCTGCAAAAAAAATGGACCTGCAGTGTGGCTTTTTAAGCCGCAGCATGTCAATTTATGCTGCAGAATCGCTGCTCCTCTGTTGCAGAAATGCTGCGGTTCTGCAGCAAAAATCACACTTAAAAAAAAAAAGGTACTTTTTTACATTTATAAAAAAGTTTAGACTTACCCCGTAGTCGTAGTCGTAGTCCTGGTGACGCGATCCTCTATTCTTAGCGCAGCCCGGCCTCCTGTCATGACGTTTCATCCCATGTGACTGCTGCAGCGGTCACATGGTCTACAGCATCATCCCAGGAGGCGGGGCTACGTTCAGAAGAGAGAGACGCGTCATCTAAACTACGGCCAGGGCAAGTCTAAACTTTTTTTTCCCTGCAGGATTCCCGCAGCGGACACGCCTCACGAAATCTGCGCCACTATTTGGTGCGGTTTTGCTGGCAGAATTCCCTGCGGCTACCGGGGCGGATAAGCTGTGTAGTTTTACTCAGCATATCCACCTAGTGTGTTCCTTATGATGTCGCTCCTGGAGCTGCTGCCGGTCTCTAAATAGGCAATTGGTCCAGTAGAATTTGGAATTATTTTTTTTTTGTGAACCAGCTTAAAAAAACACAAAACTTGTGTTAGGGCCTGTTCACATCACCGTTCGCTTCCGCTCCGGAGTTTCGTCTGAGGTTTCTGTCGGGTGAACCCCGCAACGGAAAGTGAAAGTGACAGCACAGCTTCTGCGGGCAAAAAACGCGGCAAGATAGTGTGGGCAGGTCAAAATCTGCCTCAAAATTCGGTGCGCGGTTCCAGGCGGTCGCGGGTGCGCATGCGCGGGAGTTTGCGGGTGCGCGCGATCGTTCAGTGTTTGACGGCCCCCATGACGACCCCCATGCTATTCAGGGCCGCCATCAGGGGGGGTATTATGGGTACTGATGTGAGAGGCCCGGCCAAACCTAATTGAAAGGGGGGCCCGCAGCTCACGACATTCTTTTGGTGAAAAAAATGGGCCCCATTGAAGGGGCCTGTTTTTTTTCTACCAAAGGCAAGTCGCGGCAGTTGCCGGGCCCCCCTTTAAATTACGTTTGGCCGGGCCTCTCACATCAGTACCCATAATACCCCCCCTGATGGTGGCCCTGGGTACCATGATATAGTGCTGGACGGAGTACCGTTAACAGGCGGTGCCACGGTAGGGGGGCCCAAAAAATTTAGCTGTAGGGGGCCCTGAAATTCCTGATGGCGGCCCTGCTGTCCACTGTGCTATAACCGGCAGCAGCAGAGCGCAGGGAGGAGAATGACAGCTCTGCTACTGTGTATGGTATGTGTGAGAGGCGCTTCTGTAGCAGAAACGCAGGTCTAGCGGAGGCTCCCTCGCTAGACCTGCACTTCTGCGACGGAAGCGCCTCTCACACACACTATAGTCCGTAGAGTAGCAAAGCTGTCAATCTCCTCCCTGCGCTCTGCTACTGCCGGTAATAGCACAGTGGGCAGGGGGAAGAGTGGACAGGGAGGGGGGGCCAGACCTGCGCTCGGTGGCGTAGATATAGGGGCCGCAGTGGTCGCACTTGCGATCGGGCCCCTAAGCCACACGCTGACTGAGCTGTACTAAGGAGGAGGAGGAGCCAGGATAATCACACTGCCGAACCCGCGCTGTGTCAGGCTGCAGTGATGGACTTGCATGCACTGCTGTTTTACTTCCTCATCATTAGGATGAATTTTCTGTCCGCACTGGTCTCTGTGCCTGGATGATTCTCCCCCTTCCCTCTGGCAAAGTGTCTCAGGACACTGTAATCTGAACTGCTAATTAGCATCAGATAAAACTAGGACTGCTCCGTCCCCCACCCTCCCCCCGCAAGCACCCTGCCGTTTTGTCTTATCTTCCCTGCACTTGCCAGGGAAAGTGAAAAGAAAAACTCTGATTGCTTTCTTCTGGAGTGTGCAGAGATATTTCCATCTCTATATATAATGTGTTGTGCTCTGCATAGCTCAGTGCACACTCACAGTATTGTAGTTATCACTTCAGAGTTCACTGCCCATGAAATATACAGACAAATCGTAACATCACACACAGTAAGACACACCCCTAGCAACTGCCAGTATAAGGAAGTGGAGAAAATAGATGTGGACGGTTTCACAAGAAAAAAATCTGCAAAAAAGTTACTTTGAAGTGATAAAAATTGCTAGGAGTAATGTATTCACATAGAGCAGGGGTCTCAAACTCGGCCGGGTAAGTTGGCCGCATATAGAAAAAATGGGATGTTGACGGGCCGCATTACTTTCAAATTTGATACAATACAAAATTATTGTTAATCAATTAGTTATTTGAACTACTATAATACTACATTACTATAATAATAGCGCTAGGTTTAAAATTTGAGATATTTCTCCACGTGCTTATTTCAACAATCCAGCTTTCCAATTTAAGTGTCGCTAAATGCAGTCCGGCGGCTCAGTTAGCACACGTCAAGATTGGGCAGCCCCTTTTTAGATAGTGCCGCAGTGCCCTCTGTGGATGCTGCCGCAGTGCCCTCTGTGGATGCTGCCGCAGTGCCCTCTGTGGATGCTGCCGCAGTGCCCTCTGTGGATGCTGCCGCAGTGCCCTCTGTGGATGCTGCCGCAGTGCCCTCTGTAGATAATGCAACACACCCCTAGATAAGGCCACAGTGCCCTCTGTAGATAAGGCCACAGTGCCCTCTGTAGATAATGCAACACACCCCTAGAAAATGCCAGTGTCCTCTTCAGATACTGCCACATACCCACTGGTAGATAATGCCACAGTGCCCTCTGTAGAGGCTGCCACAGTGCCCTCTGTAGAGGCTGCCACAGTGCCCTCTGTAGAGGCTGCCACAGTGCCCTCTGTACATTCTGCCACAGTGCCCTCTGTAGAGGCTGTCACAGTGCCCTCTGTACATTCTGCCACAGTGCCCTCTGTAGAGGCTGCCACAGTGCCCTCTGTACATACTGCCACAGTGCCCTCTGTACATTCTGCCACAGTGCCCTCTGTAGATGCTGCCACAGTGCCCTCTGCAGATGCTGCCACAGTGCCCTCTGCAGATGCTGCCACAGTGATGTCAGGGGCTTGCCCAGAGCTGGAGTCCCGGAGCAGAGCCGCTTCTGGCATTCTGCCTGGGATTACAGCTCTGCTCCTGACATCACTGTCCATATATGGACAGAGATGTCAGGGGCAGCCCCAGAGCTGGAGTCCCAGGCAGAGCGCTAGTAGGCTCTTTCTGGGACTCCAGCTGTGCTCCTGACATCACTGGGACTCCTGCTCTGGGGAAGCCCCTGACATCATTGTCGATGTATGGACAGCGATGTCAGAGGCTTCCCCAGAGTCCCGGAGCAGAGCCGATAATAGCGCTCTGCCCGGGACTCGGCTCTGGGCAAGACCCTGACACACTGTCCATATATGGGCAGCGATGTCAGGAAATTCCACAGAGTCCCAGAGCAGAGCCTATACTAGCGCTCTGCCCGGGACTCCGCTCTGGGGAAGACCCTGACACACTGTCCACATATGGGCAGCGATGTCAGGGAATTCCACAGAGTCCCGGAGCAGAGCAGACACCATCGCTCTGCTCGGGACTCCGGCTCTGGGGAAGCCCCAGACATCGCTGTTCATATGTGGACAGCGATGTCAGGGAATTCCACAGAGTCCAGGAGCAGAGCCGACACCAGCGCTCTGCTCCACTCTGAGGAAGACCCTGACACACTGTCCATATATGGGCAGCGATGTCAGGGAATTCCACAGAGTCCTGGAGCAGAACCTGTACTAGCGCTCGGCCCGGGACTCCGGCTCAGGGGAAGCCCCAGACATCGCTGTTCATATGTGGACAGTGATGTCAGGGAATTCCACAGAGTCCCGGAGCAGAGCCTGTACTAGCGCTCTGCCCGAGACTCCGGCTCTGGGGAAGCCCCAGACATCGCTGTTCATATGTGGACAGCGATGTCAGGGAATTCCAGAGTCTCGGAGCAGAGCCGATACTAGCGGCTCTGTGTCCCGCGGGTCGCAGATGACAGCCCCAGGGGCCGAATACGGCCCGCGAGCCGCGTGCTTGAGACCCCTGACATAGAGGGACATAATAGCAGTTTAAATATTTTTTTTTCGCAAAAGTTTAGCTACGCTTTAACTAATTTTACTTTTTCATAGACGTAGTGGTGTGAAGAATGTTTTTTTGTGGGACGAGCTGTAGTTATTAATGGTACCATTTTGGGGTACATGCAACTTTTTGATCACTTTTTATCCTATTTTTGGGGGGGGGGGGCAAGGTGACCAAAAACAGCAATTCAGGCATAGTTTTTGAGGTTTTTTTATACAGCGTTCACCATGCGTTATGAATTACACGTTAACTTTATTCTGCGGGTCAGTACGATTCTGTCAATACCAAATTTTTAGCACTTTTTAGGTTTTACAACTTTTTACACAATAAAATTACTTTTATAAAAAGAATGTATTTTTTCTGTCGCCATGTTGTGAGAACCATAACTTTTTTTAAAAAAATAGTCGACGGAGCTGTATGGGTGTTTGTTTTTTGTGAGACGAGCTATAGTTTTTATAGCTACCATTTTTTGATACATGCGACTTTTTGATCACTTTTTATTCCAAATATTTGTAGGGCAAAGTGGCCAAAATACAAAAATTCTGGCATGGTTTCTTATGGGTTTTTTTGCGCCGTTCACCGCGTGGAATGAATAACATAATTTTTATTTTGTTCAGGCCGTTACGGTCGTGGCAATACCAAATATGTATGGTTTATTTTTTATATATATATGTAGCTTTTTTTTTAATAATAAAGGTCTTGATAGGGGAAAAAGGGTGATTGTGTTTTATTTTATTACTTGAAACTTTTATTTTACTTTTTACAACTTTTATTTTTACTTTTTTTTTTTTTGTCCCACTAGGGGACCTGAAGGTCCAACTGTCTTTTTTTTTCTAATAAATTGCACTACCTATGTAGTGCAATGTATTAAATCTGTCAGTCGTTCACTGACAGCAAGCCATTTAGACTCTGCCTCTGGGCGGGGCCTAATGAGCTTCCATAATGGCAGCACAGGAGGACATTATTAGGCCTCCTGTTGCCATAGCAGTAGTCAACAGCCCTGAAATCGCATTGCAAGGCTGCTGATCTGCTACCAACCTCCAAGATGCAGCGATTGCTTCATCTAAGGGGTTAATGGCAGGGATCGGAGCTAGCTCTGGTTCCTGACATTCACCGCTGAATGAGCTGAGCCGGCGCCATGTTGCCGGCGGCCATGGAAGCCTTTTAGGCCGTGTCTCTGGTCGGGGCCTGAACGACTTTCATACTAGGCAGACCTAGAGGCCAGTATTAGGCCTCCGGTTGCCATTGCAGCTACCGGCACCCCGGCAATTTCAATAACTGCAAACCCCTTAAATGCAGCGAGCCCGTGTCATCCATGTCGTATGGATACGGCAAAATGCGGGAAGCACTGGCTTTCCATGACGTAGCCATACGACAAATGTCGGGAAGGGGGTTGAAACCACACGATGAACAACGAAAAAAATAAGCAAAAATACAACGGTTAAATTGCTTTTTTTTTTCTATTCCCATCAAAAGGTAATCAATAAACTATATGTACCCCATAATGGTTCTGTTAAAAAAATATGAATCATCCCACAAAAAACAAGCCCTCAAACAGCTACATTGATAAAAAAAAAAAAAAAAAAAGATATGGCTCTTAGAATGTGGCAACATAAACCTGTTTTGTTTTGCATGAAATGTGCTATTATTGTGCAAAAGAAGTAAAACATAAAAAACTATACATATTTGGTATCACCATAATCGTACAGACCATAGAATAAAGGTAACATGTCATTTATGCCACGTGTTGAACGGCGTAAATTTAAAACACAAAAAACTATGTTGGAATTGTTTTTATTTATTGTTTTCAATCCCCAAATCAAAAATAGATAATAAAAGTTAATCAATAATTGATATGTACCCCAAAATAGTGCCATTTAAAATACAACTCATTCGGTAAAAAACAAGCCCTCATACATTCGACTGCGCTATTGAGTCAGTCGAAAAAACGGAAACCTGCCAGAATGGTGACAAACGGAAACCGTTACCATTGATATCAATGGTGATGGAAACATTGCTGATGTAAACGGAAGCTAAGGTTTCCGTTTGGCTTTCCGTTGCGGGGTTTACCCGAAGGAGGCCTCCGACGGAACCCCTGAATGGAAAGCCAATGCTGATGTGAACAGGCCCTTAGCCCATAAACAGAATGATGCAGTTTCTGGGGGAAAAAAACAAGCAAACCAATAATCTTTATATGTCTCCAGCATATTCCGCAGCTTTTAAAAATTGGGAAAAGTAACAAACAAATAAAATGGCAAATAATCAAAACAAATAAGCAAGCAATGAAACAAAAGGAGGGAAGTCCCTGCCCATATGAGTTTACAATCTAAATAAGCAGATATATTTATCAATCCAAGACAATCACTTGAAGGGTTTCTCATAATATAGTTACCTAATAATTAATAAAAAATAGAAGGTAAATCCACATGTTCTCCCCGTGTTTGCGTGGGTTTCCTCCGGGTACTCCGATTTCCACCCACACTCCAAAAACATACATATAGGGTATTTCGATTATGAGCCCCACTGAGGACAGAAAAGTGAGGACAGCTTCTGTACAGCACTGCAGAATATGTTGCCACTCTATAAATACCAGAAATAAATATGCCCTATTAATAAATATTGGTGACATAAATTGGTGACACTAAAGACAAGCAGAGTTACTCCCAGCTTGACTCTGAAGTCTCATCCACTTTATTAAAACATATTCATGTGTCAGAAAAAGTGGTAAAAGGGCTTCATAATTATGCATTTCAATGGCCTATTTGTCAATATATTTACACAAATCTAAATATGCATGTATTTATTTACATACAATATGTAATTGCTCTACCATATGGAGCCATTAATCCCTTCCCGACACTTGACGTAACTGTATGTCATGGTCGGGAAGAGAAAATATGGAACGGGCTCACGGGTTTAGCCCGTTCCATACACCGCAGGTATATTACATCCGACACTTCGCTGTAAGAGCCGGTTTGGAGATACAGATTTGTCCCTCCTGGTCTTTTCTCATGTCTCAGCATATCCTCAGATGTGTGGTGTGAGATGACCAGCTTTGGAAAAAAAACATGATTTCACAATACTGTCATGAAATGTGTGGGCACCCAGTAGTTGTGATGTGCATTGCATACTTTCAAGGGTTTACCTTGCATGTCGTGATATCATATTGAATTGTTTTCATGTCCTGCCGGAAGCAGGGCTTAATAGAAACCTGTAAAAATGGCAATACACTGTATTGCAGTGTATGACACCAGCAATCAAATGATCGATGGTTCAAATCCCCAAGGGAGACTGAAAAAAAAAAAATAATATATAATATACAAAAAAAATAAAGAATATCAAAAGTTCAAAGAAGAAGCCATTTACCATTTTTCTCCTAAAGTAATGGACAAAAAATGTTTACATAATTTGTATCTCCTCGTCCGTAAAATTCCAAACTATTCTAATATAATGACCGAAACGTTACGTTGCACCAAACCCTTGGCATCTATCACAATAATAAAAATTTTCAAGCATTTTGATATTGACGTCTCAGTGTGCCGAATACTTCTTTCATTATTCTAATATAATGTTATTTAACTTGAAGGGTAAATTCTGTAAAAACATAAAACAAAAAAAAAACAAAAAATAAATAAATACCTGCCAGAATAGTTTTTTGTCACCTTAGCTACCATATAAGGCAAAACAGTTCAGGGTCCATTGAAGGACCCCGGGGCTGTCTGACCATATTTCCTGTTAGGGCATACCTAATGCCCTAATAACTTTTAGTACATTGGCTAATGTACTGGCATATAGATATATGCCAGTATATTTTAGTTAAAAAAAAAAATTGAAAATAAGGATTAAAAACAGTAAGATTAATTTAAAAAAAACACACAAATGCAAATTTTTTACAATAAATAAACTTTATTAAATGCCAAAGTTCCAAAACATCAAGGAATATACACATATTTCGTATCTATCGCATTATCTATAATCATCGGTGTATGATGTAAAAAAATTAAAATAAAAACTGAAGCGGAACTGCTTTTTTTCCAATTTTTTTTCCAAAATTAACAGTTATCCAAACGAAACGATAATGTAAATCTACAAAAAAAATGGTGCTTACATAAAAGTACAACTTATCAAAAAAAAACAAAACAAGAAGTCTCACACAGCAAAATAAAAAAGTTATGTACTCCGGGATATAAAGAGGAAAAAAATCAAGAAATAGTTCTGGTCCTCAAGGCCACAATTCACCTGGTACTTAAGGGGTTAAAACAACTACTCGAACCACAAAATACAACTTTTTATATGGATGGCAAAATTAAAAAGTTATGGCTTTTGGAAGGGGAGGGGGCAAAATGAAAAACTAAAATGGCTACGGCTACAAGTGTTAAATTGGTTGTAACCCAATACTTGGCTGTTTCTGTGACTTCAGTTCATTTTAATGGAGGGTGACCCAACATACATTACCACTTTTTTATTCAAATTGTTCTATTCATGATATCAGACCTTTATGACATTGACATGCCATAAAAGTAATGTTTTGGAAAAGAATGATGTTTCTTATTTATATTAGAAGTATGATATATATTAACTACCCCTTTGTATATAGGTAAAGAAAGAGAATCCTGTTTTTTATTCACTAATATGTTTCATAGAAAACTATAAGACATAATTCTTACTGTAAAGTCCATACAATATGCATAAATGTATTTCCCCAGTTTGCCCATACTATTTCTCTAAATCTATTTACTATTATTTTTCTCTAAAAAGTTTTTGGTGTGACTTTTCCTACAGCATGCATTGATGACTGATTGTTTTGGGGTTATTTAGTTGAATCTAAACAGTGCAAGAATGAACTTTATTATTTTGTAGCTGTTGGTATTGATCTGTTGCTTCATACTGTGCAGTCTCTACAAAATGAGCATTTTACATCATCTCAAATATCCACCATTTCAAATTATTGCTATAAAAAAATAATGGCCTTTCACCTGTTTTGAAAAAATACAATTACTGGCTCAATTTGTGATGCTCTTTTCTTAATTGTTTGTGGCAAACAGAAGGCAAAGTAAAATCTAAAACTGATAAGCAAATAATGTTGCAACAGCCTATCATTTATTAAATAAATTGATAAAAAACAATACAGGACAATTTGACTAATTATCCTTCAAAGAATGTGTTTTGAAATCAATTCTGGAAACTTTAATTTCCTTGTTAACTAACTTCACCCGCCTACTGTTACTGCAAACAGACTAATTAAATTAATTCCATGGAATTACAGTATGTCCACACATTCTAAGCAATTAATGCTAATTCAATATGTAATCATCAGTTAAAAGCCAGGTTGTGGAGTTTCATCCACAATTACTATTAGAAAATGAAATCTACAGTACGTAGATAGATTCATAAGCAAATAAATTAGCTGTATCTTTGCATGGAAGAAAAAGATGAATTTTCCTGCAAACTGGAGGTTTTCAATTAACTTCCTTAGGACAGCGAAGACTTAATACAAGAACGTGTTTATTCTAGCATAAGCTAAATAGTCGACTTTTTACATTTACAACATAAAGATCTTATTCTTGTGTATATATATATATATATATATATATATATATATATATATATATATAAAAACAAAGTTATCCCTATCATCAGTGGCAGATTAAGTAGACCCAGGCCCTGGGCTGTTCCCCAAACATTGGCCCACCCTTCTCCTCTGCCACCCTGCCACTGTGTGTCTATAGTCAACACCATCTTTGTGTGCCAGCATTGACAAATGGGTGTTACGATTCCCCTTGTCAAAGGGCTGTGTCCCTACATACTGACAGCTCCTTCTAATGCTGACAGTATCACACCGTGTAGGAACACATCCTCCTGAGAAGGGGAATGTTAAACCCATTTGTCTATTAGCCCTGGACTACACAACACGCCAGGAGTAGTGACATCCCCTCTATAAATCTAGTGACTCACAGGTGATGTATTCTCCGATTGTAGACATTCTCTTTTCTTTTCTTCTCCATCTCACACAGACTGTTACAGTGAATTCTCCTGATGACTGCAGTTTTCTCCTAAGATATCTTTGTCCCTCGCTTCTGCAGCCATTTCCAACCTCTACAGCAACACAAAAATTTAGACACCAAACCCCCTAAATAGTTTCATACCCCAGACCAGATCCCTAAGTTATTCCAGACCGCCGAACTGACCCCTAAATTATTTCAGACTGCAGACCAGAACCCTATGCAAATTCAGACCCTAGTCACATTAACTTAGACCAATAAATTCAGACCCCAGCATACATACAGGCCTTCTAAACTATTACAGTCCCAAAACCCCCTAAACAAATACATACCCCAGAATAAGCAGCTGGCCAAACAACAGGAACCCCAGAAATACAAAGTCCCGCACAAGGGTACTTGGATAGTCCGGACAGTGGCCGCAGCTCTGAAACTGATGGAGATAGGTGCAACAGGTATCGCCAAGCGTGGCTGATGTCACAGGTGCCGCAGGTTGCGGCAGACGTGGCGAATTCCTCCGGACGTGGCAGACGACACAGGAGGTGGCGGAAGACACAGATGCCGCAGGTTGCGCCAGACATGGCGAATTCCTCTGGACGTGGCAGATGACACAGTACGTGACACGACTCCGACACTAATAGTCACAGGAACAAGAACAGCATGGGATACAGGAACAGGTAACAGGGCACGGGTAAGAACTGGAACGGGAAACACTAAGACACCATTTGAAAGACAGACTTGGGATAACTAACAATGCTCAGGTAAGGATCAGAAGGGCTGGGGCCTTCTTATAGACCAGGAAATCATGGGCCGTTGATGATGATGATTTCCTGATGTGTGCGCGCTGGCCCT
Organism: Rhinoderma darwinii; assembly: GCF_050947455.1. NCBI lineage: Eukaryota > Metazoa > Chordata > Amphibia > Anura > Rhinodermatidae > Rhinoderma > Rhinoderma darwinii. The sequence goes on from NC_134690.1 coordinate 119,359,236, forward strand.
TTAAGGCGGGCACGAGCGTGCGCACGCACCCTACTGGACACAGCAGAATGTAGCGGAAGTGAGCACTGGCGTCTCCTAGGAAGGAGATGGGGACCAGCGCTCACGGATCCATGGCTGCGGGCGTCAGGAGGTGAGTAAACCCGACGGCCCATGGCCATGGACGCTACAGTATCCCCCCTCTTATGCCCCCTCTTCTTGGGGCCAGAGCGAGAGAGGAATTCTTTAATAAGAGCAGGAGCACTGAGGTTCTCTTCTGGCTCCCAGGACCAAACCCTCTCCAGTCCACCAAATAGAAAGTCCTTCCTCCTACCCTTTTGCAGTCCAGGATCTCCCTCACCTCAAATATATCAGAAGAACTGCTGGGAGCAACTGTGGAACTAGAAGTCTTGCTGTCGCGGTTCAGGACCACGGGTTTCAGGAGGGACACATGAAAGGAGTTGGGGATTCTGAGGGTAGGAGGCAGCCGCAGCTTATAGGAGGCAGGGTTCATCTGTTGCAGAATCTCGAAAGGACCAAGGAACCTGGGAGCAAACTTGTATGAGGGCACCTTCAAACAAATGTTCCGAGAGGACAGCCAGACTTTGGTACCCGGAAGATACTGAGGCGGCTCTCTTCTCTTTGTATCTGCCTTTCGCTTCATGCGATCAACTGCCAGCAAAATAGAGGACCGGGTCTATTGCCAGATTTGCAGAAAGTCCTCATATGCAAATTCAGCAGCGGGTACCTGAGATGAAGTTGACACTGGAAGAGGGACTCTTGGATGTTGACTGTACACAACGTGAAATGGAGTGGAAGTGGTAGACTCACTAGGCCACACCGCCGTAGCAGGGAGGCAGCTGGCCAAACAACAGGAACCCCAGAAATACAAAGTCTCGTAGAAGGGTACCTGGATAGTCCAGACAGTGGCTGCAGCTCTGGCACTGATGAAGATGGGTGCAGCCAGTATTGCCAAACGTGGCGGATGTCACAGGTGCCGCAGGTTGCGCCAGACGTGGTGAATTCCTCTGGACGTGGCAGATTACACAGGACGTGACACGACTCCGACACTAATAGGCACAGGAACAAGAACAGCACGGGATACAGGACCAGGTAACATGGCATGGGTAACAACTGGAACGGTAAACACTAAGGGACCATTTGCAAGACGGACTGGGAAAACTAAACGCTCAGGCAAGGATCAGAAGGGCTGGGGCCTTCTTATACACCAGGAAATCATGGGCCGTTGATGATGATGATTTCCTGATGTGTTTGCGCTGGCCCTTTAAGGCTGGGCACAAGCGTGCGCGCGCATCCTACGGGACACAGCAGAATGGAGCGGAAGTGAGCGCTGGCGTCTCCTAGGAAGAAGATGGGGACTAGCGCTCACGGATCCATGGCAGCAGGTGTCGGAAGGTGAGTAAACACGACAGCCCGTGGCCATGGACGCTACACTCTAATAAAAAAAGGTTTAGATTAGTGGATATGTGCTGACCACTACTGGTAGCGTAAAAACCAGCGTAGATCGTGCCACACTCAGTGCCCCTTGTTGACAGTGCCCCACACTGTTCCCTGTAGATAGTGCCACAGTGACCCTTGTAGACAGTGCCACACACTGCCCCATGTAAATAGTGAAAGTGCCCCTCCGTAAATAGTGCCAATACCCAATGTAGATAGTGCCACAGTGCCCCCTGTAGCTAATGCCATAGTGCCTTCTGTAGATAGTGCCACACACTGCCCTTGAAGATAGTGCCACAGTTCCCCGTAGATAGTGCCACACACAGTCTGTCACGATGGGTGTGTGGACCCACTGGACCGTACCGTGTAGCCGGATAGCAGCTGGCTAAACAGGATGCCAAGGCAAAGTCAATAGTTCGAATAAGGCAATACAGACAGTAGCAATGGCAGACCCGGATGGGACCTTGGCAGCAGGCAGACACCCGGCGTGGTAAAATACAGCAGGTGTAGTATACGACACAACACAACAGCAGGAACGGGAACACTGGGAACTGGAAAACACTAAGGCACCATTTGCAAAGACCAACACGGGTAGCACAACAAAGCTCAGGCAATGAAGGAAGGGGCAGGACCCTTTTTATAGTCCAGGATGATCATGGGAGAATTCAGTCAATCTAAAACATGTGTGTGTTCTGGCCCATTAAGGCCGGGTATGAGCTCGAGCGCGCACCCTAAGGCCTTATTCACAGGAACGTGTCCGCAGCATTTTTCCTGCGTTGCAGTTCCGTGTGACATCAGTGTATGGTGCTTGTCAGTGTTTTTACGCACCTATATCATCCGTATGTCATGCGTTTTTTACGTAGGCAAAATAAACTGAAGGAGGTGGTTTTCTTTTTCCCATCATTTCTTTAGCAACTGTTGTGTGAATCACACACAGCACACGGATGTGCGTTCGTGTGCTGTCCGTGATTTTCACGCACCCATTGACTTCAATGGGTGCGTGAAGCGCAAAAAACGCACAAGTATAGGACATGCAGTGAGTTTCACGCAGCGGACACACGTTTAAAAAAAAATACGGAAATATGATAAAATAGAGCGTACATCCTTCACAGAAAAAGAGGGAGAAAGAAAAAGCACTGTTGGTAAGATGGGTCTGAGAAACTGCGTCAAGGTCTCGGTCTCATAAACAAATTGCAAAATTGAAAAATCAGACAAACACTGACGCTCACCGAGTGCGGACAATTTTTCACTGATGGGTTGCTAGAAGATGCTGATAAAAAAGCAGGAAGTTTTTTTAAATGGACATGAAAAAATGATGATCACTGATGCGTCGTTAAAGGGGTATTCCAACCTATAGCATTTTTCACCTATCCACTGGATAAATGATAATTGCTAAATCGGTGGAGGTCAGACCGCTGGGACCCCCCACATATCGCCAGTACGGGGGACCCCGGTCCCCTGTTTCTCCCAGCCGCAAGACTGCGACTAGGAGGCATTTTAATGGAGCCAATGCTGGGCATGCGCGGTGCTGCTTCATTCAAAGTTGAAAAATGCTGTAGGCTGGAATACCACTTTAAAACCTGACACGAAGAGCTCACGCTGACACAATACTGATTCAACTCTGATGTAAAAAAGGGCACCTTTCCCATGATGGAACACACACAAGTTTTACAACGCTCGTGTAAAGACAGCCTAATAGTGTTATAAGACTACCCCTATTTGCACCAAAGTGCACCAATCCTCTTTTTCTATTGACATGAGAATGTGATATCTATACTATATTAATTATAGACTTACCAATGAAAAACGTATATGCATAAACATATATGAGCTATGATTAATAAAATAATCACAGCATTATAGGTGCTTAGTAATGCACTAGCCATCAATTTGATCTGCAGCCTAGGAAGTAATATCAGCTCCATGTTAAACATGTAACGTGTTCCATTCCATTTTTATCTCTGTGAGTCACTTCTTTACTTGGCAATGCCCTGACAAGCCTAAATGTGATAAACAGGAGGACAAATCCAGCACTATACTATGCACTGATCCCGTGCCAAAATGCTTGTATAATTAGATTGGACTGCAACTACTGACATGCAGCCAATATAGTATATACTTAGTGAACATTGGGAAGGTTGGATTTTAAACTGTAGATGCAGTTCAAGAAAAAGCAAGATACATTTAGAGTCTTGATTTTCCCATCATTGATTTTTTTTGGTCTTCTAATGCGGACTGTGATATCATCAGTATAAGGCAACTTTCGGACTATGTTTGCTGTATGCACCGCTAAAGCTCCTGGTGCCTATTTTAATTGTATATACATATTTTGGCCTTTGTCAGGCTGGTATACATTGTTATATATTTTTTCTTCTGTCTGGAATAGCGCAGCAGTCAGCGCTATCCAGACCGAGACATCCAGTAAAAAGGCGTATGCTGCACAGTATTCTCTTTTTAACGTGGAGCATATAAGTCACAGGTGCCACTATACAGTGGCATCCATCTGAGGCATGCGTCGCAGAAATAAGTCACTGAATCTTCCCAAAGTTTACTTCCGACGGATACTATAAAATGGAAATGTGGGAAATAGAAGGCAATGAGGGTAATTAACCCATGGGTAAAACATCCTATAATCATGTCATAAATGACTTGTTTCCCCAATGTTGTTATTTATACTTTAAATTAATTAACCCCTTAAGGCCCGAGCCATTTCTTTCATTTTCGTTTTTCACTTCCTGCCTTCCAAGAGCAGTAACGTCTTTATTTTTCCGTCAATAGAGTGGTGTGGGGGCTTATATTTTTCGTAAGGACTTGTAGTTTCTATTGGTAGCATTTAAAGTACCATATAATGTACTCGGAAGCTGAAAAAAAATTATTTGCGGGCTGAAATTGGAAAAAATTGCGATTCCTCCATTATTTTTTGGGTTCCGTTTTTTATGTCTTTCACTGTGTGGTACAAACAACTTAACTTTATTCTGTGGCTCAATACGATTACGGTGATATCAAATCTATATAGATTTTTTTTATATTTTACTACGTTAAAAAAACTAAAAACTTTTCATTAAAAAAAAAATTGTTTTGTTTCACCACATTCTGAGAGCCATAACTTTTTTATTTTTCTGTACATTGAGCGGTGTGAGGGCTTATTTTTGCGGGAAAAGCTGTAGTTTTTGTTGGTACACATGACTTTTTGATCATTTTGGCGGTTTACAATTTTTATTTTTTACGGTGTTCACCGTGTGCATTAAATAACACTGAATTGTAATAGTTCAGACTTTTACAGACGCAGCAATACCAATTTTGTTTACTTTTTTATTTTTTACATTACTTTAGAGAAAAAATGGGCAAAGATTTTTTTTGGAACATTTCTTTTTTTTTGCACTACTAAAAACTTTATTTCACTTTTTACACATTTTATTAGCCCACGTAGGGGACTTGAACCACTGATCGTTAGATCACTGGTACAATATCCTGCAATACTAATGTATTTCAGTATATCGTCATGTTTACAGGCTTCAGGCAGGATTTAACAGAGGCAGAGTGAAGGCAGCCCTGGGGGCCTTCATTAGGCCCCTGGGCTGCCATAACAACCATCATCACCCCCCCCATCTGATTGCGGGGGGGCTGATGAGCTGTCGGATGGGGCCACCCCCTCTTTTAAACGTCTCAGATGCTGCAGTCGTGATTGACTGCAGCCTTTGAGGGGTTAAACAGCCAGGAACAGCGCTATCGCTGCTCCCGTCTGTTAGTCCCAGGTGTCGGCTGTAAAACACAGCAAACTCCCGCAGCATATGGAGCGTGCTCAGCACGTTAGCGCTCTCCAAACATCTCCCCCTGGACCATGACGTACTGATGCGTCATGGTGCGTCAAGGGGTTAATGAATGGGCCTGAAAAGGTCCTAATGACATTTGTCTGTTTTTGCCTCTCTGCATTTCAGCAGCCATAACTTTTTTATTTTTTCATTGATGTGGCTGTATGATGCCTTGTTTTATGCAGGATAAATAGTTGTTTTTTTTTTCATAGTTTGGAGGTAAAAAAAATATTTTTATGGCGTGAATATAAGAAAAAGCTACTAAGCATTGTTTTTCTTGTTTATTTTTTATACGTTTCACGCTTAGTAACCCATTCGATTATTTCTTCAGGTTATTACGGTCGCTTAGATGCCTAATATGTGTAGGTTTTTTGTTTTTATTTAGTGTAGGGGCAATAAAAATTTTTTTAGGGAAAATAACTTTTTGGGGATTTTTTTATTTATTTTTGTTACTTTTTTTAATCCCATTAAGGGATAACTATTTATAACTTTATGTTTTACTTGTAATGTATTAGCATACTCTTGTATGCTAATACATTACACTGTGTCACTATGACACCGGCTGCTGTTAGGGCAGCACATAGTGTGCTCGAAAAGCAGGCTTACTGAACAGACAGCCCTGGGGTACTTTGTAGGTCCCCAGGGTTGAGTGCAGAGGGATTCCCAAGTGTTTGATCACGTCATCGGGTTTCCGATGACGAGATCAAAGCGGGGAGTTACCTTTGATCTTTCCGCGGCCACGGACCGCGGCAATCAAAGGGTTAAATTGCTGGGATCTGAATGTTTTCCAACCCCAGCTGTATTCAGCAGGCTGTTCTGAGATCAGGAGCTGTAAGTTACAGCTCCTGTGTAGAGGATAAGCGCTCACAGCAGCGCTCATCAGCCTCTTCTACATCTACGCCAAAAGACGTCGCTGTAGACTAAGCACCGCCTGCCGTCAAAAGACGGTGGGCAGTCATTAAGGAGTTAAGGCCAGGATTACACACGGATTTTTGATGCTGTTTTGTAGCAGTTTTTTTGCTTAGTTTTTTTTAAACCAAACACAGGAGTGGACACAAAAGAAAATATGCATCTGTCTTTTCTCTATAACCTTCCTTCCTTTTGGATCTGGTTTTGGCAAAAAAAAAAAAACTGATCAATAAACTGCCACAAAACCAGCATCAAAACAACATCACACATTCCAGGTCTAATGGTCACTAAATAGTTGCTAGCCAACCAGGGAATACAGGTCATGCAGTCTAATCAAAGTCAAGTATTATCTTTTATTGCATAATACTGTCAAAAGTCATAGTACAGAATCACATGCAATAACATTCTAGAAACACAAATAATATCATAATCCTTTAGGGACCACCTGCTCCTTCATATAAAAAAATGTATATCCCATACACAAGATCTAAAACGTTCTTTCCTTCAAATACAAGCACAAATAGAGAAATAAAGGGAAACAATTCCTAAAGAAACTCCTTCCCATGAGTTCATTTAAATTATTCTATTTTATGTCATATCCAGAGACTTGCGTGGCTAGGAATGCCTATATTCTTTTGATTTCTTGTGACTTGAACCATAGCAAATACTACAGCCTTTCGGTTTAAAAATCAATGGACGTAGAACCAGACTCTACTGGAAAAATAACAAAGTAAGAGCAGAAGGGAGTAAATGGAGCTATTGAAATAGTTTTTAAAATCACAATGAAAACATAATAAACGTTAGAGTAAAAACATATTATTCATCACAGTATAATAGGTAGAGGCACCTTCTGCAATTTGCTTTATAAATTGAAGGTTTGAAGTATATTTCCAGTTATTCAAAATGTCTCTGTATCTCAGGGTGCACTATTAAAACACCACACTTTTTATTTAAAAATGTATATCAAAATGGAAATTAACATTTTGTACTTTCTGCGGCGCTGCTTCTTAAGAAGAATCCAATATTTTGCAGGTTTTGCATAAAGTATTTATTCACAACGATTGGCAGTGTTACATGATGAAGCGTTTCAAGCTCGGCTCAAGCTCTTTCTATGAATACACTGTATATTATGCTTGGGTTACTGGACAGATTTCAAAGGAAAAAGAAGCGCCAAACTGACAGTTCAAAGTTCATAAATTTACATACTATAAAAAACAAGATTGTTTTTTTTTATATAATAGTATTTTCCAGATGGTAAAAATAATAAGTAGATTATGAACAGTTTATTATGAGCACGTACTTAAAGGGTTAATTCCAGCTCAGACATTTATTGCATATCCACGGACCTCCATTTTGCCTGGTAAGGCGGCTGCTGGCTGCTGGAGCCAGTTGGGGACTATGTGGAGTGGTTGCTACGCATGCGCGCGGCTCTCTCCATTATGTTACATGGGAATTAAGGAACAGCCAAGCATTTCATGCATCTATCAGACATTTATGTCGTATGCTGTGGATATTCTATAAATGTCTGAGTTAAGAAAAGCTCTTTAATATTCTGTTGGCCACCTTTTTTCCATACCCAAATATTGTAATGTACATCATTGTACGTTGAGAGGTCAACTCTTGATTCAGATTATTTTTTCGGTGACACACTGTTGAATACTTGATTGCCTGTACAAGTTTGCAACAAGTACAACCGTCTGCTCAGCTCTAGCATCTAAAGGCCCTTCTACACAGGCCAATAATCGGGCAAACAAGTGTTCATATGTACGCTTGTTCCTGATCATTGCCCTATGTAAACAGGGCAACGATCAGCCGATGAATGAGCAAACGCTCGATCATCTGCTGGTCGTATCGTTTATGCTGCACAAAATGTTATGGTTGTCGGAAGCATATCTCTCTGGAAGATGTGTTGCTGACATGATGGAAATGCATGGGGACGAGCGATTATAGGAATGATTGCTCGTCCCCATACGTAGCTCCTTGTCAATATTGACCGGTGTAAAAGGACCCTAACAGCCATGCACCAACACAGCCATTGTATTCTGATTTGGTTTATTGTCTGACGCCAACATCTGAAAACGTAGATCTACGCGGTAGTCCAACGAATCGAAGATGTAGCCCAATCGGTACATCAAAATCTGCAACAACATAAAAAAGCAGTTATCAATGTGAACTATAACAATACTTCTACTCACCTACACACATATATAATCGCACACACAAACAAACAACCATACACAAACACACACATATATACACAAACACAACAAGATACACACACACACACACACACATAAACAGACAAACACACACACACACACACACACGAACTCACACATATACAAACAAAAACACACATATCCAAACACACATATACACGAACACACACATATACACAAACACACACACATATACACAAACACATATACACAGTTATACACAAACACAACAAGATATACACAAACACACACACACACACACACACACACACACACACAAAGAAACAAACACACACACATATACACACAAACATATACACGAACTAACACATATACACAATCACATATACAAACAAAAACACAAATACACAAACACACACATATACACAAACACACACATATACACAAACACACACATATACACATATACACAAACACATGTACACAAACAGACCCATATATACACAAACACACACATATACACACAAACACACACACACACAAACAAACATATACACAAACACATATACACAAACACACCCATATATACACAAACACACACACATAAACACACAAACACACACCCATATACACACATATACACAAACACACATATACAAAAACACACACACAAACATCTACACACACACACACACACAGTTCACAGCAGCACAGAGTATTTCAGAAGATAAGCGTGCGGATCTTGTGCGGGGTGGTGACTTGCCAATCATGTGAAGGTGTTATTAAGGACAGGAGTGGAGGAGAGGTAACAGACTGAGCTACGTAATGGTAAGAGCAGAGTTCACAGCAGCACAGAGTATTTCAGGAGAGGAGCATGCAGATTTTGTGCTGCTGTGAACTCTCCTCTTACCATTACCTAGCTCATTTGTACCTCTCCTCCACTCCTGTCCTCAATGACACATCGGCACCAGGCGACAGAGGCTACAACGACTTACCTGCAAACGCCGATGCTGCTGCAGAATGAACTGTAGCCTCTGTCGTCTGGTGCCGATGTGCCCTCGCTCGTTCCGACACGATGCAGGACCTGGGGCAGGAAGTGATGTCACAGCGTGATCTCTGGAGAACACGCTGTGTGTCTGTGCACTGCAAGAAGCTGGGTGTTAACGAAGAGAAGTGGATGATGCTGATTCGTCAGCATCATACACTTCTATTCACAACGCCCAGCTAGTAAAAGAAGTAAAAACGCCCAGATGTACATACACAATACACGCCCACTTGTACATAACTTTAAACACGCCCAGTTGTACTTAAGAAAGCATCATTTGCATAAATATAAAAATGGTCATAACTTGGCCAAAAATGCTCGTTTTTGAAAAAAAAAAAACGTTACTCTTATCTACATTGCAGCGCCGATCTGCTGCAATAGGAGATAGGGGTTGCAAAATCTGGTGACAGAGCCTCTTTAAGTGTCGCTAAATGCAGTCCGGCAGCTCAGTTAGCAGCGTCTGTCAGACACACATGTCAAGATTGGGCAGCCCCTTTTTAGATAGTGCCACCGTGCCCTCTGTGGATGCTGCCGTGGTGCCCTCTGTGGATGCTGCCGCAGAGTCCTCTGTGGATGCTTCTACAGTGCCCTCTGTAGATAATACCACAGTGCCCTCTGTAGATAATGCAACACACCACTAGATAATGTCACAGTGCCCTCTGTAGATAATGCCACAGTGCCCTCTGTAGATAATGCAACACACCCCTAGATAATGCCACAGTGCCCTCTGTAGATAATGCTACAGTGCCCTCTGTAGATAATGCAATACACCCCTAGATAATGCCACAGTGCCCTCTGTAGATGATGCCACAGTGCCCTCTGTAGATAATGCAACACACCCCTAGATAATGCCACAGTGCCCTCTGTAGATAATGCCACAGTGCCCTCTGTAGATAATGCAATACACCCCTAGATAATGACACAGTGCCCTCTGTAGATGCTGCCACCGTGTCCTCTGTAGATGCTGCCACCATGCCCTCTGTAGATGCTGCCACAGTGCCCTCTGTAGATGCTGCCACAGTGCCCTCTGTAGATGCTGCCACAGTGCCCTCTGTAGATGCTGCCACAGTGCCCTCCGTAGATGCTGCCACAGTGCCCTCTGCAGATGCTGCCACAGTGCCCTCTGCAGATGCTGCCACAGTGCCCTCCGCAGATGCTGCCACAGTGCCCTTCACAGATGCTGCCACATTGCCCTCAGCAGATGCTGCCACAGTTATGTCAGGGGCTTGCTCAGAGTCCACATATGGACAGTGATGTCAGGGAATTCCACAGAGTTCCGGAGCAGAGCCTATACTAGTGCTCTGCCTGGGACTCTGCTGTTGGGAAGACCCTGACACACTGTCCATATATGGACAGCGATGTCAGGGAACTCCACAGAGTCCCGGAGCAGAGCCTATACTAGCGCTCTGCACGGGACTTCCAGCTCTGGGGAAGCCCCAGACATTGTGTGTCTAAACATGGACACCGATGTCAGGGAATTCCACAGAGTCCTGGAGCAGAGCCGATACTAGTGCTCTGCCCGGCACTCCTCTCTGGGGAAGACCCTGACACACTGTCCATATATGGACAGCGATGTCAGGGAACTCCACAGAGTCCCGGAGCAGAGCCTATACTAGTGCTCTGCACGGGACTTCCAGCTCTGGGGAAGCCCCAGACATTGTGTGTCTTAACATGGACACCGATGTCAGGGAATTCCACAGAGTCCTGGAGCAGAGCCGATACTAGCGCTCTGCCCGGGACTCCTCTCTGGGGAGAAATGTCAGGGAATTCCACAGAGTCCCGGAGCAGAGTCTATGCTAGCGCTCTGCACGGGACTCCGGCTCTGGGGAAGCCCCAGACATCGCTGTTCATATGTGGACATCGATGTCAGGGAATTCCAGAGTCTCGGAGCAGAGCCGATACTAGTGGCTCTGTGTCCCACGGGCCGCAGATGACAGCCCCAGGGGCCGCATGTGGAGACATAAAAAATCTCGTATGTCGATAAAAAACATACAAAAAGATATTAGAGTAGGAGGGATATCCTTCCCGGACATCAGGGCATATAATATTGCAAGTATCGCAAGATGCATTATAGAGTGGATAAATAACAACAACAAATTTGTTAACTCTAAAATTGAAAAACAATTAACAGTATCAAACTCCTTGTGGGCATATCTTCATCAATCCTCTGGTGTGGGTCCTTTAAGAATCGGATCTTCGGTTTTGTTGAGGGTCTCTAAAGTAGTATGGAGATTGTTGAGTAAAAGCTTTGATCTATCCTATATCTTGTCAGGGTTTTTGACCATTAGGGAATATTTACAATCTAAAGGCTATCAGAACAACACAGGCTGGATAAAGAGATGAGTTCAAAAAGGTATATGTAGAGTCTCGGACCTGATAGATAAACAAAATAGAGAACTTAAAACCTTTGGTCAAATAAAAGAACAATTTGGTCTTGTGCAAGGTTTAATTTTTGCAATACATTCAAATATGCCATATAATAAAAAAAAAACAAGGGGATTTGAAAAAACTACTGGGTACCAAACAAAAAGAATTTAGAGACATGATGAGAGGTATGCAGGATAACCCATCAATTGCATTTATTAGAAAGAAAATGCCGGTTAAGCAGGATAGGAAAGGTATAAAAAATATAATACAAAAATGGAAAAGGGATTTGGATACACAGCTTTCGGAGGAAGAAGTAGAAGAATGTCTGGTAAAGGGATGGGCACGGGTTAGGATGGTGACGTCATCTGAAAACTTAAGAGAGATGTAGTGGAAGGTAGGGGCTAGACTTTCTAGTGCATTTAATTTGCCTTACGAAAATTATATCCCTAATTATACATAAAATGTGGGGAGATTAATGCAGGACTGGTCCACTGTTTCTGGCTATGCCCGGCAATTAGAAAGTTGTGGGTTTTGGTAGAGAAATACATGAGCTACGTACTAAATAAAGACACAAAACTAGATGAATGGATGTGTTTGATACAGTTTAATCCGGGAGAAAAGGATAGTCAGCTTCCCGATCTAATTAATTTAACGACACTTTCAGCAATAAAAAAAATCATCCTAACAGAGTGGGTATCAATGCATATTCCATCGTTTCTGTAGGTTTTGGAAAAAAATATTATATTGGCAGTGGATTGACAAAAACAAACTAAAAAGAGAAAATAATCCAGTAGGATGGAAAAAAAATGGGAGCCTATTGTCAACAGAATATTATATAGAGCAGAGTTTAAAAAGATGTATATAAACTAAAATAAAAAGGAAGGACAGAGGATGAGCAATGATCACGGACAGGGAGGGAGGGGTTGGTAAAGAGGGTTTAGAGTATATGGGTAAAGTATATTAGAAATAATTCTTTGTTAACATAAATGTATGTCTATGTAAAATACCACCTGTGAGTGGACAATGTTTTTATATAGATGGAAAATCAAATAAAGTATAATTTAAAAAAAAGAAAAAGGAAGTGTTCCAAATTAATGCTAGAGTAACACAAATAGAGACAGTAAAGATATTGTCGGTGGCACACTGCATGGATGTTGGATGCTGTCAGTAGGGTGACTATAGGAAGATAAACTTCAGCACACTGTAGATTAATAATGCAGTTATTGTTTTATTTAGAAAAAGGGCAAATAAAGATGTGTAACATTTCGGCCAAAGATATGGCCTTTTTCAAACTCTATTGCCGCTCGGTACAAAGTAGGCCGTTGTGAATATAGCGCTAGGGATAAGGTAAAGACCAGTGATGAGCGCTCACCACTGGTCTTTACGGAGTGCTCAAGTTTATATTCTTATTACAAATAAAGACAGAGTTACTTCCATAAAATACAAAGATTTCATATAAGTGTTTGTGCACTTTAAAAAATAAAATAAAATGCGTTTCAAATTTTATTTCGTTTTAGTGCTGTAACTTTTATGTATACACTGTGCGTAGAAGCTGTAAAATACAGCTGTGAGCCAAATCCGTAAGTTATCTGGACCGATGTCCCGGCTGACAGCGGCTCCTGTGTGCCTGACACACAATATAACTCTAATACCGATCAAATCTAATTTCATCAACTTAGAATTGATCGGTATTAGGATCAAATCAACATGGATGATTAGCTTTTATTTCAAATCTACATACATCATTTACAAAATGTGACCAACTCATAGTCAAGCAACTGCTGTTCCTAGCCTAAAGTTCCCAGCTGGTCAATTTTTATAGAAATGTGTCGACATGGGCCCTTGAGTAAAATGCTTAATAGTTGCTACATCCGTGGGGCTTTATGTCATTCTCTGCTATATTTTGGTGATCCAATGATTGTGTTAGTTGTGGGATACACATTAATGTTATATTATTACCATTTTTTCCTTTGCTTATAATATTGGGGACTACTGTTTTGACTTTAGTATCGGTATATTTATTCTTCTTTCTATTTGTTAATTTGTTTTAGGGTACTTACTTTATATGTATGGTGAATATGTTTGATGTTATTTCACCTTTTAGCAATTTTTATATTGCCACATTCTAAATATGTTTTAGTCCCACTATATTCGTATTGAAGATGATGGTGAACGCCTTATCATCCGTTAGTCATTGATTCACTTGATTCTTTCACTGCACAATCACGCTGTAACAATGGTCTGGAACAATGAGAAGTGTATGACGCTGATTGGTCACTGATTGGTCAGCGTCATACACTCCTCTGTACAACGCCCAGTTGGTAAAAAGTAAAAACACGCCCAGTTGGTCATTAAGAAACAAATTAGCATAAATCTAAAATTGCTCATAACTTGCTCAAAAATGATTTTTTTTCTAAATAAAAACAACTGCTGTTATCTACATTGCAGCGCCGATCAGATTATGTAGGAGATAGGGCACTTATAATCTCGTGACAGAGCCTATTTAACCCCTTCCCTCTGCAGCCATTTTTTTGATTTTCACTTTTGTTTTTTCCTCCCCACATTCCAAAAGCCATAACTATTTTTTTTCCATCAATATTGCCGTTTGAGGGCTTGTTTTTTGCGGGATGAGTTGTAGATTTTCACAGCCCCATTTTTTGGGAAATGAGAAAAAAAAAAGATTTGGGGTGGAATAGGAAAATAACAGCGATTCCTGAACATTTTTGGGTGGTTTCGTTTTTACTGCGTTCACCGTACGTTAAAAACAGCATATTAACTTTATTCCGCGGGTCAATACAATTACAACGATACCAAATTTATATCGTTTTCTTTATGTTTTACTACTTTTACAAGGAAAAAACTGATTGTTAAAAATAAAATTTGAGTTTTGTCGCCACATTCTGAGAGCGATAACGTTTTTATTTTTCTGTCGATTTAGCCGTGTGAAGGCTTATTTTTTGCGGGACAAGCTGCAGTTTATATTGATACCATTTTGGGGTACGTGAGACTTTTTGATCACATTTTATTTCATTTTTGTGGGAGAAGAAGAGACCAAAAAACTGCAATTTTGATGTTTTACATTTTTTATTTTTTACGGCGTTCACCGTGCGGACTAAATAATGATATATTGTAATAGTTCAGACTTTTACGGATGCGTCAATACCAGTTATGTTATATTTTTATATTTTTTTACATTGTGCTTGAGGGAAAATGGGAAAAGGTTTTTTTTTCAGCTTTTCAATTTTTTCTTTTTTTTCTTTGTTAAAAAAACGTTATTTTACTGTTTTTTACTTTTCTTACTTGCCCCCCTAGGGGACTTTAACCAGCGATCGTTAGATCGCTTGCACGATATACTGCAATATACTGCAATACTGCCGGAGGCAGGGCTTCATAGGAGTACAAACATGGTGGACCAGGGGGACTTCATCAGGCCCCTAGGCTGCCGTGCCAACCAACGGCTCCCCCCGATCTCGCCGCAGGGGGCCGTTGGGACGTTACAGGAGGTTGCCCCCCTGTTTTTAGTCGTTTAAATGCCGCGATCGCTATTGAACGCGGCATTTAACAGGTTAAACAAGCTCGAACGGGATCACACTCGAACAGGATCCTGTTCATTACCCGGAAGTGTCGGCTGTAGAGAGAGGTCTCAGCCTGTGAGCCCGCTCCATATTCCTCCACCCGGCGTGCGCCGTATATATACACGACGGATGTCGGGCAGGGGTTAAGCACACAGCAAAGACAACAAAGGAGTGGCTTAGGGACAATATTGTGAATGTCCTTGAGTGGCCCAGCCAGAGCCCTGACTTGAACCCAATCGAACATTTTTGGAGAGACCTAGCAGAAAATCCCCAAAATGCCTACCTCCTTCTTTTATTATCAATATGGAGTAATGACTGCCGGAACTTACCTGATAACCTAATTATGCAAGTCTATTATGTACTGTCTTGTAAATGGGAAAGCTACTGTTCAGTGGCAATGTTTTCTGCAGTGTGATATAAGCCTTAAAGTGAATGTATACCCTTGAATACCATTTTGTTTTGTTCTTTATAAATAAGTTCAAAATTCTATGTTTCTTTTAATCACTTTCTTTAACTCATCTTTATAGCGGTCAGATTTTAAATAATGGAGGGCTTCAAATCCCAGTAACAGTATATTTGACTACATTTAGGCTGATGGCAGCCACGACTAATAGGGCTTAGGATCACTGGAGGAGGACTAGAGTTTCATAAAATATAACTTTTACTTGTTCATTTTTAAAAAAGGGCAGTGTGCAGACCATGGCACTCTGAACCAATACGTACAAAACAGACAAATATTCCCACTTGTCAGGGAGATATGAAGTCTATAAATTTTGGATAATGCCACTTTTCATATATGTTGTATATATAGTGCATATGATGCTCCAAATTAGAGAGTCTGAGGACAATATTTTTCCCAGATAGATGCAGAAAATAACATACACTACCCATTTAGTAGTTCAGCAAATTCCATGCCATTTCTGCAGTTGGAGACTGCCGACGTTAAGACGCCGAGATAGGCGCTAAACCCCAGTACCGAAGGAATGGACGTTCTCGGGTATCGCTGCCACTGCAGATGAACAACTTCATATACTGCTCCAACTTGATTTGAGCCTCCATCTGAAGAGGCTACCTGGCCTTATCTCCCCTGAAGAATTCTGGCCACAAAGAAACACGTCAGGGGAAGGCAAAAAGACTGCCTGGATATACTTGAAGCAGAAGCATGAGGTTTCCCAGTCTCCAACTGCAGAAATGGCATGGACTTTGCTGAACTACTAAACGGGGAAGGGGGTGCAATACCCAGCAAATGCTATTTTCTGCATCTATCTGGCAAAAATATTGTCCTCAGACTCTCTAATTTGGAGCATGAACTATATATACAACATATATGAAAAGTGACATTATACAAAATTTATAGACATCATATCTCCCTGACAAGTGGGAATATTTTTCTGTTATGTATTAGTTCAGTGTGCCATGGTCTGCTGCCCTTTTAAAAAAATTAACAAGTAAAAGTTATATTTTATGAAACTCTAGTCCTCCTCCAGTGATTCAATTGTTATCTAAAGTAGAGTTTGCAAACTATTAATCTACCTTTGGTGGAAGGTATTAAACATACCACTGATATATACTCTAATAGGGCTTAGGGCAGACATGGGCAAACTACGGCCCGCGGGCCACATACGGCCCGTTAGGCTTTTTAATCCGGCCCGCCGAACTTGTCCAAATCATAGTAAAAACCTCCTTTTTTTTCCCCTTTCCCTGCAATGCCCACGTTTTCCCAATAGATGGCGCACTCAAAACACATTGACCGTTGTCCTTAACGCCGAAGGACGGATATATCCGTCCTCAGCAGCTGCTAGTTCGCGCAGGAGGACGGATATATCCGTCCTGTGATGGCGCGGGTACTGCCAGTGTACCCACGCGATCAGCGGCAGGAGCACGGCTGTTATACACAGCCTGGCTCCTGCTGCAACTGCCGGAATCGAAGCGCGCTCCGATTCCGGCAGTTTAACCCATTAAATGCCGCTGTCAATAGTGACAGCGGCATCTAATGTGTTTGACAGAGGGAGGGAGCTCCCTCTGTCACCCGATCGGCGCCCCCGCAAACAAATCGCGGGTCGCCGTCGGGTTTCCATGACAGCCGGGGGTCTAACAAAGACCCCCAGGTCTGTCTTCCGCAACTGCCTGTTTGGCGATGCCGGAGGCATGACCTAACAGGTTGCCTGTCAGTTTTACACTGACAGGCAATAATGCTTTGGTATACTAAGTATACCAAAGCATTATATATGCGATCGGCACATCGCATAGTGAAGTCCCCTGGTGGGACTTAAAAAAAAAATGTCAATCAGTTAAATAAAGTTTGTTGAAAAAAAATAAAATAATTACAGTCAAAATCAAATAAAACTACTTTTTTTGCCCAAAAAGTGGTTTTATTCAGTAAAAGTGTCAAAACAAATAACACATACACATATATGGTATCCCCGCGATCATAACAACTTGACCAATAAAATGAACACATTAATGAAACCGCCGGATGTACGGCGTCCAAAAAACCCGCAAAAAACAACGGCAAAATTCTCTCTTTTCTCCCATTCCACCCATAAAAAATAAAATAAAAGTTAATCTATAAATCCTATGTACCCCAAAATAGTACTAATGAAAACTAGGCATTGGCCCGCAAAAATCAAGCCCACATACGGTCACATCGACGGAAAAATAAAAAAATGACGGCTCTTGGAACGCGGCGATGCAAAAACAAGTAATTTTTTTCTAAAAGGGTTTTTATTGTGCAAACATAGGAAAACATATAAAACCTTTACATATTTGGTATCCTCGTAATCGTGCCGACCCGTAGAATAAAGGTAACATGTTATTTATGCTGCATAGTAAAGGGCATAAATTTATAACGTGAAAATTAATGCTGGAATAGCTGCTTATTTTCAATTCTCTCCTAAAATAAAGTTAATAAAAGTTAATCAATATATTGTAAGCATCTAAAAATGGTGCAATTACAAAATACAACTCGTCCCGCAAAAAACAAGCCCTTATACGGCTATGTCGACGTAATAAAAAAAAAGTTACGACTCTTGGAATGCGACTATGAAAAAACAAAAAATAATCCTTCGTCATTAACGTGCAAAATGGCCCGGTCATTAAGGGGTTAATGTGGCGCGTATTTCTCTTTATTTCACTTTAATTTTCACTTCGTTTCACGTCACCATTAAGCCCTTCGGTTTTCAAAGAGTACAATATCAGCCGTCACTTTGCCACGAAGCATGCAAACTATGCTAGCAAGCAGTCAACACAAGAACGGGCGGCTACTGCTCAGAGGTTGGCAGCTAATTTACAGAGTCAACAGAACTTTTTTCTTGATAAATCACAGTGCGTATGTTATTTTTATCTATTTACATTTCCTCCTCCCAGTATCTGCGAAATAGTATGTAAATGCCATATCTTGCATATTCCTTGAGACAAATTTATTAACTGATAAGGGCTATTTTTCACATTTGAAAGACAGTTAATAAATTGGGTTGTAGTGTTCTTACTGTGCTATGAGGTTTGCACACACTACATTTAATGCTTTAGTATATCCGGCCCAAACACTCCCTCCAAATGCTCCTGGCCCGGCCCCTCTGTCAAATTTTAGAACCCATTGTGGCCCGCGAGTCAAAAAGTTTGCCCACCCCTGGCTTAGGGCCTGTTCACATCACCGTTGCCCTTCCGTTGAGAGGTTCCGTCGGAGGTTCAGTCGACTGCGCTATTGATTCCGTCAAAACGACGGAACCCTGTCACAACAGTGACAGATGGAAACTGTTAGCTTGGTTTCCATCACCATTGAGTTAAATGGTGAGGGAAACGGAAGCTGAGGTTTCCGTTTGCCTTTCCGCTAAGGGGTTAACCCGACGGAGACCTCCGACGGAACCCCTCAGCGGAAAGTGATGGTGATGTGAACACAGCCTTAGGAGTCTACTGCATACTGTTTTAATATTGTTTTCTATGTACACGCAGTATGCAGTATGCTCTTAAGCTTCCTCTAGTGGCAGCTGCATGTAATACGAATTGTAATTGGAGCTTTATTAAAATGTTTAAAATGGTAGGGGTGCCCACTCATGACATTTTTCCTCTAGGCCCCTTAATGTGTTGAAAGGGCCCTGGGCAGAACAGTTATTGAGCAAGATCCCATCACTATTGAGAGATGCTAACCGCAAAGGGTGGGGTTGAGATTTATCCATGAACAGGAGTGTGGTTGGTTGTAACAAGTAGCAGGTGGAATTACTGCCTCTACAGTATTATAATGTAAAGTGTTATAGATCCCATAAATGTAAGAATTTTGAATGGCTCCTCAGGCACTAGGAATGCAATGAAGAGGTGACAGAGAATTATTTTGCATACAGTAATACTGTAAACCCTTCTACCTCCCCAAATGTTATATATGCAATGTTGTGTATAATGGGATCAGAGTTTGCAATCTATTCCAATTCTTTACTGATAAGTAAATGTTAACCTAATTTGTATTGATTGTCATTTAATTGACTGACCAGCAAACATAACAGATGGCTTAATCTTGAGAAACTCACAAGGAAGCCTGACAACTTAGTAAACATACTGAATGTCATTGTTATGCACAGAAACAGTATAATAAGGATGAATAAATTATAACCTCAGCCGCCAAACATTTAAGAGCATCTTCGCTTCCCATCTCAACACAGCGGATTTTTAAAAACAGCACATACATTTTCATTTTAATCTGAACATAACTGCTTCTGTTATTTGGCTTGTTTTGAGAAAGTATTAAAATAGGAAGTCTGTTCAGTAACACTGAGGAAGGAAGAATAAGTGAAATAGCAAACCATGGGATTAAGTGAGGCCGAATTGGCAAACGGTAATTTCTAAATCAATACATAAGTTGTAAGTATAATGCATGTGTGAAGAATTTTTATATTTTCCACTATGTAATACTCTGCATTTTTCTGCCTTGTTTCTATTTGTGAGAGAGTCCAATAGATTTTTAATGCCTATAACAATGGAAATACATTACTGGTAAATAGCTTTTGAAATGGGAAAAAACAGACTTTAAAGGTTCTACAAATATATTTAAAAAACATTCAAACAGGTTTACAAGTTGCATGCTCTGTAAAGAACACAGTTTATACCCTACATCCACTGACGATTGCCGCCATATGGTGCTTTTGTATGGCACTGATATATGTAGATATTCTCCCCTAGAGCAATGCTTATAAGTGAAGAATGCCACTGTAATATGGCATATGAAGGCCAATGGCCCAATTTTTCTTTTTTCGGATTCCATATGACTGAGACACAACAAAAAATGAAGTACAGATGTAGCCATCTTTAACTTCATTCTGATAACTTGCTGCAGCGCAATATCACACGACAAAAGCCATTGAAAAGTCATTGAAAAAGTCAAGATAAACAATCTAGGCATTGTTTATTTAATGCGTTAAAAGTCAAGGCGAAGGCGGCTACATCTGTATGACTCCATTTGAAATCAGGGGCATATAGAGGTACAATATCACCCCATAGATTGCTGTGGGTGCCTTATTACATCTCGGTACCACTTGGGGTTTGTATGAAGCCGTATCCCAACCATGTGCATGAGACCTTATTTAA
The DNA here is from genome assembly GCF_050947455.1 of Rhinoderma darwinii. Taxonomy (NCBI): domain Eukaryota; kingdom Metazoa; phylum Chordata; class Amphibia; order Anura; family Rhinodermatidae; genus Rhinoderma; species Rhinoderma darwinii. The sequence goes on from NC_134690.1 coordinate 119,380,132, forward strand.
ATAATTAGAAACATATCATTTTTATATATAATAAAGGCTTTTATATGTTTTGTAGCTCTAGCAGCGGTCTAGCTAGAGAACCACTAATGTAATTAGCAGATTTAACTATTATTTACACCACATGGATGACTAAATAAAGTGTGCTTATAAAAAAAATTTAATAATCAGTCTTCTATCCTGGCACAAAATATTAACCGCTTCCCCGACCGCCCACTGTAAATTCACGTCGGCGCTTGCTGGGCACTGTGCAGCGCCGATGTGAATTCACGGTGGGTGTTAAAAGCGCGATCCGGGTGTAGCGCTGACACCCGGATCGCGCTGTTATCCCCTGCCTCTAGTCCCGGAGACATGACCGGGACCTAATTGGTTCAGTACTGCAAATCCACAGAGAAAAAAGGACCAAAACGGCGCTGCTCGTAAGAATGTCAGATGGAGTATAAATAAATAATAAATTTATTGAGAAAGAATAGGCTACGCGTTTCGACGCCGGACCGGCGTCTTCATCAGGCCAATCCGGTCTGGCGTCGAAACGCGTAGCCTATTCCTTCTCAATAAATTTATTATTTATTTATACTCCATCTGACATTCTTACGAGCAGCGCCATTTTGGTCCTTTTTTCTCTGTGGATTTGCAGTATTTTCTCGACAACAAACCTGGTTTGTTTGTGCACGGATCTGGCAGCAGCTCTTTTGCGTTTGTGACATCTAACCGGTGTCCATAACCCTAGGTGAGCAATTTTCCTTATATATTGCCCCTTGGTTTTATCGCTCTTATTTTGCATGTGGCGCCGTGTCTGTTTATTCTGCTTTTAGCTAATTGGTTCAGGTCCCGGTCATGTGATCGCAGGGAAAGTTTGTTGTAGCAACGAACTGGAAAGTTTGTTGTAGCAACGAACTGGAAAGTTTGTTACTACAACAAACTGGAAAGTTTGTTGCTACAACAAACTTTCCCGGGGACCGATTGCGGGTGCTGCAGTCGGTTATAATGCAAAACCGGAGGCCATACAACAGTCCCCGGGTCTGCCATGGATGGCAGCCTATGAGAACCAGCCAGAGGCCGGTCCTCATAAGCTTCCTGTCAGTGTGACTCTCAGCGTACCTAGGTAGTGTAATGTATTATAGCAGCCATCTGTGCTGCAGGTCTTCAAGTAAAAGAAGTAAAAAGTAAAGAAAAAAAGTAATAAAAATATTTTATAAGGGCTTATTCAGACGAATGGGATATACGTCCGTGCAACGCGCGTGATTTTCACGCGTGTCGCACGGACCTGTATTAGTCTATGGGGCCGTGCAGACATGTGCGGGATTTTTACGCAGCATTGGTCCGCTGTGTAAAAGTCATGACATGTCCGTTCTTTGGCCATTTTTCGCGCATCACGCACCCATTGACGTAAATGGGTGCGTGAAAACCATGCATGCCACACGGAAGCACTTCCGTGCGACCAGCGTGATTCATACAACAGCTGTGAAAAGGATGAATGAAAACAGAAAAGCACCACGTGCTTTTCTGTTTACAAACATCCAAACGGAGTTTCATACTGATTGCGGCTGCGCGAAAAGCACGCAGCCGCGCATCATATGCTGAGGCCACACAGAGCTGTTAAGTGCCTTTTGTGCAGGCAAAACGCCGCATTTTTGTGTGTGCAAAAAGCACACGCTCGTGTGAATCCAGCCTAAAAGTGTAAAAACAAGTTATAAGTTACAAAAACAAAAAATGCATTTTTTCCTATAATAAGTCTTTAATGTTAAAAAAAGTGCACATATTTGGTATCACAGCGTTCATAACGACCCAAACTATAAAACTATAATAATATTTTTCCCGCACAGTGAACACCGCAAATAAAATAATTAAAAAACTATGTCAGAATCATTATTTTCTTGGTCATCAACCCTCCAAAAATATAGAATAAAAAGTGATCAAAAAGTCGCATGTACCCCAAAATAGTACCAATAAAAACTACAACACGTCTCACAATAAACAAGCCCTTACACAGCTTTTTTTGACTGAAAAATAAAAAAGTTATGGCTCTCAGAATATGGTGACACAAAAAATAAATAATTTTATCAAAAAGTGATTTTAGCGCAAAAACACCACAAAACATAAAAAAAAATATACATCTGGTATCGCCGTAATCGTATCGACCCTCAGAATAAAGTAAAATGTCATTTATAGCGCACGGTGAATACTGTAAAAAAAAAAAGAAAAAAAACTTTGTCAGAATTTAGGTTTTTTTGTCACTTTGCTTGCCAAAAAAATCTAATAAAAAGTGATAAAAAAAATCACTTGTACCCTAAAATGGTACCAATGAAAACTACAGATTGTTCTGCAACAAATAAGACCTCAAACAGCTCCGGTGAAGAAAAAATAAAAAAAGTTCCTGCTCTCTGAATATAGAGACAGAAATTGTGCAGTGTCCAAAAGCGGATAAGATCGGGCGCCATTAATCAGTGCGACATTGGCCACATATCTGCGGATTATTATTTATTTACCGAATTATTATACCCTCTTATTATGTCCTGATGTACTCTGCCCAATTTACACATACCCCCACATTATAAACTGAAATACCAGCAAAACCCCAAACAGAACAGTTACCAAGCAAAATCTGAGCTCCAAAAGCCAAATGGCGCTCCCTCCCTTCTGAGCCATACAGCGTGCCAAAACACCAGCTTACGTCCACATATATGATATTTTATATCCGGGAGAACCCGCTCAACATTGTACGAGGTATTTGTCTTCAGTGGCACAAACTGGGCACAACATATTGTGCATTAAAATGGCATATCAGTGGAAAATGTAAATTTTCACTTTGCACCATCCGCTGCGCATTAACGCCTTCGCGCACCATGACTTAATATGTCGTGGTGCGGGGGGTTATATATGGAGCGGGCTCATGCGCTGCCCCCGCTCCATATTCTGCAGGTGTCAGCTGTGTATTACAGCTGACACCTGGGACTAATGGACAGGAACAGCGATCGCGCTGTTACAGGAGTCTGTAAAAATGATATTATACTGCAATACATTAGTATTGCAGTGTATTGTACCAATGACCTAATGATCGCTCGTTCCAGTTTCCTAAAGGGACTTTTGGGAGGTTTCCACTGTTTTGGTACCTCAGGGGCTTTGCAAATGCGACATGACACCTGAAAACCATTCCAGCTAAATTTGAGCTCCAAAAGCCTAATATTGTTCCTTCCCTTCTGAGTTTTGCCGTGGGTCCAAACAGCAGTTTATTACCACATATGGCATATTGCTGTAATCAGGACAAATTGCTTTACAAATTTTGGGGTGATTTTTCTCCTTTATTCATTGTAAAAATTAAACATTTCTATGTTTTTTCAGAAAAAAATAGATTTTCATTTTCACGGCCTAATTCCACTAAATTCAGCAAAAAAATTGTGGGGTCAAAATGCTAACTATACCATAAATTCCTTGAGGGGTGTAGTCTTCAAAATGGGGTAACTTTTGGGGGTTTTCCACCGTTTTGCTCCCTCCAGGGCGTTGCAAACGCGACATGGCACTGAAAACCAATCCAGCAAAATCTAAGCTTCAAAATCCAAATGGCGCTCCTTCCCTTCTGAGCTCTGCCGTGGGTCCAAACAGTAGTTTAGTACCACATATGGGGTATTTCTGTAATCGGGAAAAGTAGCTTTACAAGTTTTGGGGTGCTTTTTATTCTTTATTCCTTGCAAATATTTTTTTTTTTTTTTTTTCAGAAAAAAAGTAGATTTTTACTTTCACAGGCAAACTCAAATAAATATAGCAAAAAACCTGTGGGGTCAAGATGCTAACCATACCCCTAGAAAAATTTCTTGAGGTGTGCAGTTTCCAAAACCTTGTCACTTTTGGGGGATTTCCACTGTTTTGGCACTACAAGACCTCTTCAAACCTGACATGGTGCCTAAAATATATTCTAAAACAAGGAGGCAACGCAATATCCACTAGGTGCTCCTTTGCTTCTGAGGCCGGTATTTCAGTCCATTATCACACTAGGGCCACATGTGGGACATTTCTAAAAACTGCAGAATCTGGGCAATAAATATTGAGTTGCATTTCTCTGGTAAAATTTATCAATTTCCCATTGCTTTAATTCCTGCGAAACACCTAAAGGGTTAAGAAACTTTCTGAATGCTGTTTTGAATACTTTGAGGGGTGCAGTTTTTAATATGGGGTGATTTATGGGGTCTATCTAGTACATAAGGCCCTCAAAGCCACTTCAGAACTGAACTGGTCTCTGTAAAAATAGCCTTTTGAAATTTTCTTGAAAATGTGAGAAATTGCTGGTAAAGTACTAAGCCTTGTAACGTCCAGGAAAATAAAATAATGTTCAAAAAACGATGCAAATATAAAGTAGACATGGAATATGTGAACTAGTAACTATTTTGTGTGGTATTACTATCTGTTTTACAAGCAGATACATTTAAAATAAGAAAAATCATAATTTTTGCAAATTTTCTCTATATTTTGGTGTTTTTCACAAATAAGCAATGAATTTATTGACCAAATTTTTCCACTAACATAAAGTACAATATGTCACAAGAAAACAATCTCAGAATCGCTTGGATAGGCAAAAGCATTCCAGAGTTATAACCACATAAATTGCCACATGTCAGATTTGAAAAATGGGGCTGGTCCTGAAGGCCAAAATGAGCTCGGTCTGGAAAGGGTTAAGGAATAAAGAGGTCATTTTACCCCTTTCTTCAAAAGCTCTAATCTGAACTGGTATACAATTTCATAATTAAATGGCTGTATCATGGTGAAAAGGAGTGATTGCTGCCTTTTAAGAAACTTTTTTGTAAAAAAAAAAATAATTATATCCTAATATTGTATAGTAGGTGGTTGGCCCCCTGGTGTCCTCTTTTCTTTTAGGCCTATATTGTCAGCCTGCTGGTATATCTTCCTATACATGGGTGTTGTGTTAATATTACTCTTGGGTACCATCATCTTTTATTGCACTTACCTGTTGATGACTATTACCTTTATTTTTAAAGTAGACTTCTTTATGACACATCTATCACAGGCACCTATATGATTATGTATATATATACTAAAATATCTATGCATCAACATATACTTCTTGACACCAGGGTTGGCCACCATCTTTTAAAGTATGTGTGTGTACTCAGCTTTTAATCTTTATCTGTATATCTTTCTTGATCAATTAATCAAATTAATTAAGAGATATTAATAAAACGATATTGATATTTTTATTGAACTTTTTGGTCTTACATGTTTTTTGGAGTTGCGTTAATAAAAGCTTCAACCTGTTATATGTAACTAAAATATAGATACAAGTACGGTATCCTGATGAATTTGGTAAAAAACAAAAAAAACAAAAACAGGAAAAAACATGTATGGAGAGGATAGTCAGCCTAAACAAAAGACATTTAAAATATCAAGTCACAGAATCCGATAGAAGGCATTTTTTAAGAATAAAAATTAAGAACTAAACATTTGTTTAATTGATTACAACAAAGCTCTCGACTGTGATGACCATGTGAAGTTACAGGATGTTCTGAGGAACCTAATCACATTGGAAACTGTTTACTGATCAACATATCATAGTCATTTGTTTCAGATTGGCAGGAAGAGTTGAACAAGGATGTTTTTGTTGAATTAGAATTATTTAAACCAATATGATGAATATCTAAAAATAATTTGGACTGGGGAAGATGATTGCGGATTCAAGATCGGTGGAAGAAAACTCAACAACCTTCAATATGATGATGATACTATTCTTATAGTTACAATGAAAACGACCTTAGATTCACAGAGAAGGAAAGGTAAAAAGCAGAATTGAAAGTTGAAATTTTTTGCTGCAGCACACTGATATAAATAGATACATACAGTATATATATATATATATATATATATATATATATATATATATATATATATATATATATATATATCTTTGCTCTCCAGCACTTGTAATCAGTAGATCTGCCTGTAAATATAAATAAAATGTTGAGTTGACTGTGCAGAAATTCAAATTGTAGACCAGTTTTGCCTTTTTGGATCAATTATTAAAAACAAAGGACCTAAGAAATGTAATTCACACTGACACTTAAAAGAACTTGGTTGCCATACACCCCTCCCCCAAAAATGAACAATACAAAACAAAAAACAAGGACATTAAAATAATGTGAAAGTTGGAACAATAATGAAATGTGAAAATATGAATATCTTTGGACTTGAAGATTTGAGAATTCCATCGATGGCAAGGAAAAAACAAAACCTTGATTACTGTTAATGAAGTTATCATCTTTTGGAAATAATATTATAAGACCCACATTGGAAATTCTATCTATCTATCTATCTATCTATCTATCTATCTATCTATCTATCTATCTATCTATCTATCTATCTATCTATTCAAAAAATAGGCAGCACTCCGTAGTAGATGTGAAAAAAAGTGGGTACTTTATTGCCCCATGTGCAACGTTTCAGCTCTGCCCTCTAGAGCCTTTCTCAAGCAACTAACATGTGATTCATTCAGAGTATATAACATGGTGTCAATCAACATCAATACAATCAAGCAAAATATGCATCAAAACAGTATATAGACAAGTGTACAAAGCGTACCATATAAAACAGTGCATAAAATTCAAACTCATTGTGTCATAGTAAGTTGGATAGTATAAAGCATATATCATAAAAATAGCATCAAATATAAAATATCCAATTAAGTAAAGGGTTACCATATGTGCAGTACATGTGTGTGTATTAAAAATTATTAAAAGAAAATCACCTCCTGGAACCACACATACACGGCACCGCCATAGACGCGTGCAGGAAGCGCTACTGCGCTTGCGTGAGAAATTCTGACAAGTTCAGGGTATCAAGGATATCTGGCGTGCAGCCGTGCATGCGCAATAAAGCGAAGACGTGGATGCGGCCATCTTTAGAATGGGAACAAGTAAGTCAAGTGAATTATAATGAATCTATTAGTTATCTAGAGACAAGGACTAAATTAATTAAATATATTATGTTGTCCCTAGTATTGAGTGAAAGAGAGATGATGTTAAGTACCTGAGGACAGTAAAAAATGTACATCGGTGTATCTTATTTACACTGGCTGTATATAGACACGTATGTGACAACCCGAAGGAGCAGGGAAAAACCAACGATCCCCTCTTAACTCTGTTATATAAAAAAGAGTGGAGTGGAAAGAGTGGTGAATGGACATTATATAAATATCCATTACCACCAACCGGAAAGGAGGACACTGACACCATAGACATGTCGTATATCCATGTGCCTTAGTGTCACCTTAAACTCCTGAATTAGCACATTAGTGCTTAAATGGATGAGTGAGGGGCTCCATCCCATATTTTGTGTCATGAATCCAGAACAGTATTAGAATCGCCTGCATATACCGATGTCAAACACCTTATTCAGGTACTTCTAAAATAGCAATATACACAGAAAAAAATGAACTAATAAAAGCGGAATCACATGGTACCCAAAAACTAAGAACAGCAAAATTTCATAAAAAAAAAAATATTTATTGTTTATTTATAGATCCGTGATGTCTTGTATCTCCAGAGGTGATCTCCCAGTAGATATGAGAGTCATCTAAAAGGAAACAAAATATGTTTTAGTATCTCAAATAGCAAAACATGTATCTATACCGATGATAATGTCAAAACCCCAACACCAATGGGGCGCAGCGGAAGGGAAGGGGTTACAAAAAAGGGGAGGGAGGGAAAGGGAGGGTTTCATCTACACCAATCCACTGAATGAAAAGTCTACGTTGAGACCATTAGCCTTCAGGGTATTAAGCCTACCTATCCATTGCAACTCTCTTGTTTTAAGTAACTTGGTCTTATTTCCACCACGTTTAAGGGGGGGAATGTGATCTAAGATCCAAAATCTTAATTGTTGTTCAGTGTGACCCATATCTAACTAACCATATGCAACTAACATCTCTTTTATTAAATCCACTGTTACCACATCTGATGATGCTGGGATATGAGCTTAGGACTTCAACTAATGTATAGTCACTTACTTGAGTGTAGTTTTTGGTCGAGCACAGTCCATGCTTATCACCATTGGAAGAGGAAGGCATTCCGTCGATCCCTGCATTTCGGATGAGCTTGCGTCCTTTTGGCCAAAATGATTACCAATACCCCAGGTATTTTTCATTATTATTTATATTCGCTTCTCTTGGACACAGCCGGGTCTTTGATGCTGGGAGAGCATGGTGTGTTGTTGTTTGGCATAGCAAGCAGGGTAGCCCGCTCTATGAATTATCAAGGCGTCACAAATAGGCTTCTACCTGGCTATACACGTTGTGCCTCATGACGTACACACTATCTCTCCATGTTTCACTCACTTGCACCCCATTATCCATTTATTTCTATTGAGGCACTTCACTCATTACTGCCCCCTATATTTCACTTATAGTATTACACTTGCACACACACTATTCATTTATTATTTCTTACTACACATCCCATGCACCACACACCACTCCCCTCAAGTCCAGTGGGAGTGGCTATTATTATTTAAAGCACCTGCTCACCCTTTCATCAGCGTTTCTGACCTGGCTGTGTCCATTTGTAAGTATGGCCTTTTTCGGTGTTTTTGTATATGTCCCCTTGTTTTTATCGGTTCTGTTTGTGCATCAGGAACGTTCTGTTCCAGTTTAGGAGTTAGGGACTCGCAAGTCTGGGGATCCTTGTCGTGGATTGCGAGCTTGCGTCCTTTTGGCCAAAATGATTACCAATACCCCAGGTATTTTTCATTATTATGTATATTCGCTTCTCTTGGACACAGCCGGGTCTTTGATGCTGGGAGAGCATGGTGTGTTGTTGTTTGGCATAGCAAGCAGGGTAGCCCGCTCTATGAATTATCAAGGCGTCACAAATAGGCTTCTACCTGGCTATACACGTTGTGCCTCATGGCGTACACACTATCCCTCCATGTTTCACTCACTTGCACCCCATTATCCATTTATTTCTATTGAGGCACTTCACTCATTACTGCCCCCTATATTTCACTTATAGTATTACACTTGCACACACACTATTCATTTATTATTTCTTACTACACATCCCATGCACCACACACCACTCCCCTCAAGTCCAGTGGGAGTGGCTATTATTATTTAAAGCACCTGCTCACCCTTTCATCAGCGTTTCTGACCTGGCTGTGTCCATTTGTAAGTATGGCCTTTTTCGGTGTTTTTGTATATGTCCCCTTGTTTTTATCGGTTCTGTTTGTGCATCAGGAACTTTCTGTTCCAGTTTAGGAGTTAGGGACTCGCAAGTCTGGGGATCCTTGTCGTGGATTGCGAGCTTGCGTCCTTTTGGCCAAAATGATTACCAATACCCCAGGTATTTTTCATTATTATGTATATTCGCTTCTCTTGGACACAGCCGGGTCTTTGATGCTGGGAGAGCATGGTGTGTTGTTGTTTGGCATAGCAAGCAGGGTAGCCCGCTCTATGAATTATCAAGGCGTCACAAATAGGCTTCTACCTGGCTATACACGTTGTGCCTCATGGCGTACACACTATCCCTCCATGTTTCACTCACTTGCACCCCATTATCCATTTATTTCTATTGAGGCACTTCACTCATTACTGCCCCCTATATTTCACTTATAGTATTACACTTGCACACACACTATTCATTTATTATTTCTTACTACACATCCCATGCACCACACACCACTCCCCTCAAGTCCAGTGGGAGTGGCTATTATTATTTAAAGCACCTGCTCACCCTTTCATCAGCGTTTCTGACCTGGCTGTGTCCATTTGTAAGTATGGCCTTTTTCGGTGTTTTTGTATATGTCCCCTTGTTTTTATCGGTTCTGTTTGTGCATCAGGAACTTTCTGTTCCAGTTTAGGAGTTAGGGACTCGCAAGTCTGGGGATCCTTGTCGTGGATTGCGAGCTTGCGTCCTTTTGGCCAAAATGATTACCAATACCCCAGGTATTTTTCATTATTATGTATATTCGCTTCTCTTGGACACAGCCGGGTCTTTGATGCTGGGAGAGCATGGTGTGTTGTTGTTTGGCATAGCAAGCAGGGTAGCCCGCTCTATGAATTATCAAGGCGTCACAAATAGGCTTCTACCTGGCTATACACGTTGTGCCTCATGGCGTACACACTATCCCTCCATGTTTCACTCACTTGCACCCCATTATCCATTTATTTCTATTGAGGCACTTCACTCATTACTGCCCCCTATATTTCACTTATAGTATTACACTTGCACACACACTATTCATTTATTATTTCTTACTACACATCCCATGCACCACACACCACTCCCCTCAAGACCAGTGGGAGTGGCTATTATTATTTAAAGCACCTGCTCACCCTTTCATCAGCGTTTCTGACCTGGCTGTGTCCATTTGTAAGTATGGCCTTTTTCGGTGTTTTTGTAGCTATGAGTATTCCTCTCACCCGCATCATGCTCTGCAAAGCTGTCTTGAGCCTGTTCTGTGGAACAAGGACTGACATCCACTTCTATGGTCTGTGCTCACTTCTCAGCTTTGACATAGCAACTGGATGACAGCTGGCAAAAAAAAAAAAAACTATTTCCCAACTACCATGAACAAGTTAGATTATAAATTTTTATCAGGCTATAAGAAGCAAATAGACGAACCACATAGATAAATTAAAATTAACCATGCATTCTGCTAGAGCAGGATCTATATAGAACAATGCTTAAAGGAACAGTGTCATCACAAATAATTTGTTTATATGTTAAAGATGTTAGTGCCTTAATATAAACGTTTATTTTCATTTGTGTGTTTGTGTTTTACTGTTTCTTATTTTCACACTTTTTCTTCCCTATGGGGGCTGCCATTTTTTGTTCCATTTCTGTGTGTGTCGATTAACGACACACACAGACATGGAATACGGCAGCCACAGTCCCATAGGGACTGCGAACGGCTCCCGTCCCATTGACTGCCGTGTACGGCGTCTGTGTGGGAACTGCGCATGCGCCGCTCCCACACAGTCCTATTCGAAATTGGCGCCGTCCGGCGCCATTTTCCCGTGGACCGGAAGTCGCGGCTGGACAGTAATATTACTACTTCCGGTCGCGGCTTCCGGACAAGTGCACATGGAACAGCGGCAGCAAAGGGAGCGGACGGGCCGCGGCGGCAGGAGCAGGTAAGCGATTTCAATGTATGTTAGTGTTTGTGTGTGTTTACTACTGCATGTAAACCTACTACACTGTGGGTTACCTCAAAAAATGGCGACACACAGTGTAGGAGGTTAAACCTTTCAAACCCCTCGTTTATCCCGGCACTAGCCAGGATAAAGGAGGGGGGATTGCTGAGAGCTCACTAGAGCGATAGCTTTTAACCCAATGTTGCAATGCTGCAATTTTGGGAACTAGCTCCAAACAGCTCCATCTAGTGACCAAAAATGGGTAGTATTATAAATTTGAAAACATTTATAATATTTCCTGACTCGCGAAAAAAATAAAAAAAATTTGAACAATGTTTAATCACCCACACACTAAATGTTTAAATTTTAAAAAAAAAACATGTTTTTGGGGCGACACCATGCCTTTAATAGGTGTACATAGTAGTAGGCACTTAAGGTAAAAGTGCATTAGAAACCAGCGGCTGCAGAAAGCTATGGCTACACTAACTGCTAAGTATTGGTTGATCCAGCAACAGATCATGTAGTTAAAATTTAATAGAGCCCCCCCCCCGATACGTGTTGCTACATATGTAGCGTCCTCAGGGGTTCAGGGGCTAATGATGGCGCGCCTGCAGATTTCCTCTTATTAAGTAGGCTAAATGTACTGAACAGCTGGGAATTCGATAAGAAGCAACCAATAAAGGCAGTGCAATTGGTCGAGCCCCCTACCATGTGACAGACGAGAGAGCGGACCAATAGGAGTTGCCATTGAGGTGACCAGTGGCGGAACGTCCTTCGCGCATGCGCAAAGGTAAGTATGTTATCGGCGTCTATATATAGAAGTGCTGAGATACTTAATGATTTTAAACAAACTGTTACAGCGCATGCGTTAGGACTAGTGCATGGACATAGTAATGGAAAAACTGGCAAACTATCAACTATACTGGGAAAGAAGATGACAGCAAGAAAACAACGGCACTAATTAAGAGGTGTTAAAAGAAATTGAATATAAGTATATAGTATAAGCACAAATACATCAGTCTATAAAACAGTTAGCACCTTCCTAATGGATACACCACCATGGAATAAATACAGAAAAAGGGGGAAAGAATATAAGGAACATAAGGAAACCAAGGAAATTGGCCGCCATAATTATATGCTTCAGCTATAATCAAAAAACAAATAGTAAATAAGTATAAGACATAAATTACGTACTATAAGGTAGTGATGCAGAACAATGACCATCAACATCGTAAGTGGGCAGAGGCAGGTGAGGAGAAGAAGTCAATACTGACATAGTTATAGTTATATCCATATAGGTAACTGAACAAGTTATTTGATATGTATATATGTGAATATGAATGTTAGGTAAGTATATAGATAATATTAAAAGGTATTAAAAAATGTTAAGGAATATTATAGAAAAGCTGTAAAAGTGAAATCTTTGTTGAGCCCAACAAAGCTTAGAGTGCCCAGGCGGTGAATCCACCGTGCATCTTCTTGTAGAAGTTTACTTTAAGTCTAGATTACCAGCTTGGACCCAACTTGATCTGGGTGACACCCCAGAATAGTAATGAGCGGATGTTACCATCATGTATGGATCTAATATGTCTGGATAAAGGTGTATCTTCCTTTTTGTTTATAGTACTGAGATGCTTGGAAATTCTTCTTCTCAGTTCCTGAACAGTCTTGCCCACATACAATTTTGGACATGGGCATTTTGCTATAAAAATAACTCCACTGCTTTGACAATTAATAAATTGTCTGATCTTGTAGATTCTTCCATCTGAGAGAATACAGAAATCCTTGACAGTAGGCATGAGGGGACAAAAGGAACATCTTCCACAGGAATGAGATCCTATAACCGGCGATTTAAGCCAACATTTGGATGAAATATATTGTTTAGAATAATGACTATGCATAAGATAATCATGCAGATTTTTTCTCCTTCGATAGGTAATGCTAGGGGTGGTGGAAATGGCATCACAGAGATCTGAGTCAGCACGAAGGATGGGACAGTATTTTTGTAAAATCTTGGTGACCTGATAGGAACAGGCATCAAAGGCACCAATACATCTGATGCTGGGGAGGACTGAATGGATTTCTGACTTTGTCTGATACTGGGGCAGGACTGAATAATTTCCGACTATGATCATATAAAAGGTACTTTCTGTCTGTCGCCCTGGCCCTGGCCCTGACATATGCACTATGTAGACATTTTTTCGAGTAGCCACGCGCAAGAAATTTAGAAAAAAGACCGTCACATTCAACTTGAAAGGATCGCTCATCAGAGCAATTTCTCTTGGCTCTCAAATATTGTCCTATTGGAATGCCCTTCTTTAGAGCAAAAGGATGGAAGCTCTCCTAATGTAAAAACTATTTGTAGCTATGTGCCCGCCAACTACCAGGGTCTTTTTTGTTCTTGTTAGCTGCCAGCTGTGGGCAGTACCGATGGCCGTGCATGGGCCAGCATGCTTGTCTGAAACATCCGGGATTTCTCGTGAGCTTATCAGTCCTCGGTCTTGCCCAGGAAAAAAGTCAATCAAGCATTTTAGCTGAGCTTTGTTTTTCCTCCATGTCATAATAGGCATCGAGTGTGCGGTGGAAGTAAAGGAAAACAGCGAGGACAGGAGCAAAATATCTTGTGTCCATCGGAATTGGTCCCAATATTCTGGTATCTGTCCCAATACTTAGACCAGCAATCCCACCTCAGAAAGAGGCAGAGTAAGGCAGGTTTAAAGAGGCTCTGTCACCACATTATAAGTGTCCTATCTCCTACATAATGAGATCGGCGCTGTAATGTAGGTGACAGTAATGCTTTTTATTTCGAAAAACGATCTATTTTAAACCACTTTATGAGCGATTTTTAGCTTTATGCTAATGAGTCTCTTAATGCCCAAGTGGGCGTGTTTTTACATTAGACCAAGTGGGCGTTGTACAGAGGAGTGTATGACGCTGACCAATCAGCTGTCATGCACTCCTATCCATTCATTTACTCAGCGCATAGGGATCCTGCTAGATCCTTATGTGCTGTCTTATACTAACACATTAACGATACTGAAGTGTTTAGACAGTGAATAGACATTCCACGGGATGTCTATTCACAATCTCTGCACTTCGTTACTCTGTCTGTGGTAGTTACAGCAGTTACATTATAGCGCCAATCTCCTTATATAGGAGATAGGCCACTTATAATGTGGTGACAGAGCCTCTTTAATGGCCAAAGAAAAACCCTTTAGAATGCTCAGTATAGATAGAAGTGGCGTAGAGTAAGCTGAATGCTGCTCAGCTACAGCATAGTCATCGCCTTCCGCTTTCGGTCACGCCATCCTCCTCTGTGTATACTCAGTCTTATGAAATGTGTATCACCTGTCATTAAAGTTTGGACACCACTGTCGTACATACAGTAACATTTTCATTGCTTGCAAATGCCAAAGACACATGTTAGGAACTACAACATTTTACTTGTACACTCCAACAAAATATGTTGTGACACATATAGGCATCTCATTCACGGTTCCTATAATAGATTATTTCATTCACACATTACAATGCAGCATCCTGTAGCAGTCCAATTAGACAATTAGCTAATGCCTGGTTCTTGTCAATGCTCCCACCATATGCTTTCTCTTCCTCCTTATAATAAACTATTATATTATTTGCTTTTATTCTATAAAACTTTACTTTGTAAGTATTACAGAATAAAAGCAAAGAATAAAATAATATAATTTTGGAACAGGTTACTATCTCAAAATATGAAACATTATGGTGCAGAAAACATTCACCATATTTGCCAAAAAAGGAAAGTACTTTCTAAAAATAATTGTTGGTTGGCAACAGAAGTTGGCTCACCAAGCAGGAATGCAATATCATTGGCAAAGCAGCAATGGTAACATTTTCACAGGGAGACATTTTAGGTTTTAGCATCCATTGAACAAGATGAACTATGCTGCTTGATCTATGTTTTTTTAAGCTGCTCTATATGGGAATAATAAATACATGGAAAAGGGAACCTACTGTCAGTAAACTGTAGAGATCTCTGTCATTAAGATACAATACTCTTCTGACTAGGCAGATCAGACTAAATTTTAAAATAAGTCAATATGATTGACATCTTGCATAGCCAGAACTGATGTCAGACAGTGATATGGCACAATATTATGTTATGTTATTCGACACCAGCTTGACCAGCTTGATTGTTTACTTACAGTCTATCTATAGATCTACGTTTATTAAAAGAAAAAAAGGCCAGATTGTGAGAAAAAAGGATAAAAGTATGTACCATTATAAAAAAAAGTGCATACATGTTAAGCTGTAAGGCTGAAAATACCCTAGATATGCAGATGTGTACTTCCTTTCCCTATTCTCAACATATCCTAAGATGTGTCACGCAAGATGACCAGCTTTAACCCCTTAATGACCAGCCTATTTTAAACCTTAATGACCAAGCCATTTTTAAGTTTTTCCATCGTCGCATTCCAAGAGCTATAACCTTTTTATTTTTGCGTCGACATAGCTGTAAAAGGTCTTGTTTTTTGCGGGACAAGTTGTATTTTTTAATAGCACCATTTTGGGGGTCATATTATTTATTGATTAACGTTTATTAACTTTTATTTTGGGGGAAATAGAAAAAAACCTGAAATTTCGCCACTCTTTTTCACGTCTTAAATCTACGCCGTTTACCGTGTGATATAAATAACACAATAACTTTATTCAGCGGGTTGTTACGATTGCAACAATACCAAATTTGTATAGCTTTTGTATGTTTTACTACTTTTACACAGTAAAAACTTTTTTTTTTCAAAATTATTTGTTTTTGTGTCTCCATATTTGAAGAGCCGTAACGTTTTTATTTTTTCGCCGATGCGGTTGTATGAGGGTTTTTTTTTTTGCGGGAAGACTTGTAGTTTTTATTGGTACCATTTTGGAGTAGATGCGACTTTTTGATCACTTTTTATCACATTTTTTTAAAGTCAGTATTCACAGAAAACAGCAATTTTTCCATAGTTTTTTATTTAATTTTTTTACGGCGTTCACCGTGCGGGTTATATAATGTAATAGATTTATAGTCGGGGTCGTTACGGACGCGGCGATACCAAATATGTGTAACTTTTTAACTTTATTTTGTTTTTTTAATAGTAAAGCATTTTGTAAGGGGAAAAGCTGGGTTTTTCATTTTTTTCCCCATTTTTTTTTAAATTAACTTTATTAAACTTTTTTTTCACTTTTTTACTAGTCCCACTAGGGGACTATAATATGCGATTCTGCGATCGCATTTATAATACACTGCAATACTTTTGTATTGCAGTGTATTACTGCCTGTCCGTTTAAGGCCTCATTTACACGAACGTAATATACGCGCGTGCGACGCGCGTGCTTTGCACGCATGTCGTACGCACCTATATTAATCAATGGGGCAGTTTAGACGATGCGTGAATTGCGCTCAGCGCGTGTGCGCAGAAAAAAACTCACGACATGTTCTATAATCGTGCGTTTTTCGCGCACTCACGCACCCATTGAAGTCAATGGGTGCGTGAAAACCACGCATGCCGCACGGAAGCACTTCCGTGCGAACTGCGTGATTCGCGCAAGAGCTGTCAAACTCCTGAATGTAAACAGAAAAGCACCACGTGCTTTTCTATTACAAACATCAAAACGGAGTGTCAAATTCGAGATGAGCGCACCGAACTTCCCCGGGTTCGGCCAAACTCGTTTTGACCGAAACCGGTAAAAAATGTTCGGGTACGCGACGTCAGGAGACAGTCACTGTCCACGGTGCTGAAAGCGTTAAACTGGTTCAGCACCATGGACAGTGACTTCCGCTCCGAAAATCCATGAACCTGTAAAAAAAAAAGACGTTCTGACTTACCGATAACTCCGGTCCGACCTCCCGGGATGGCAGTTCAGTCCAAGTGACAGCTGCAGCCAATCACAGGCCAAGCACAGGCTGCAGCCAATCACAGGCTGCAGCGGTCTCATGGACTGCGGCGTCATCCTGGGAGGTGGGGCCGGATGACAAGAGAGGGACGCGTCACCAAGGCAACGGCCGGGAGCCCGGACTGGGGGAAGCAGGAAGTTCTTGGTAAGTATGAAAGTCTTTTTTTATTCACAGGTTGGTGTATATTGTGTTCGGCATTCACTGTCGAGGGTGCTGAAAGAGTTACTGCCGATCAGTTAGCTCTTTCAGCACCTTGGACAGTGACGGGCGTCGACTAGCCTCATCTCTATGATGGCGGCTGCGCGAAAATCACGCAGCCGCGCATCATACACGGATGACACACGGACCTGCCAAGTGCCTTTTGCGCGCGCAAAACGCAGCGTTTTTTGCGCGCGCAAAACGCACACGCTCGTGTAAATGAGGCCTAACACGGACAGGCATCTGCTAGGTCATGCCTGCGGCATGATCTAGCAGGCATTCACTCCAGGCAGACCTGGGGGCCTTTATTAGACCCCCTGCTGCCATTAGAGACACAGACACTCGGCGATCGTATCGCTGGGTGTCGGTGGGAGAGAGAGGGAGGGAGCTATTGTGCACCACATTGGAGGGGTTAAACGGGTGAGATCGATACTAATATCGATCTCACCCGGCAGAGCAGGGACGCTCCCAGCCCTCAGCTGCCTCTGGCAGCTGAGAGCAGGGAGATTTGACAGCTCCCTGCTCTGTTTACTTATTCCGATGCCGCAACGTAAAAAGTCTATGGCATCGGAATAAGGCCCGTTAGTGACCGACGTAGAAACACGATGGGCCGGTCACTAACGGGTTAAAGGAAAACATAGTATTACGATGCTCTGTCACCAGATGATTATGCTATATGTGTCTATGTGTGGTCACCCAGTGGTTGCGATTTGAGTTTGTTTTGTTAGCAATATTGCGATATTGTATTGAAATGGTTTCAAATTTAAGCAAAGGTAAAGGTGGACACATCTGTAATGTGTAGCTTAATTAATTATCTTAATTAAATGTCCCAGCTAGAGACGAGTAACAAGAGTTGAGATGGTGAGAAAAAATATATAAATATAATCTCTATTATTTGTCCTAATGAGTCAGTAGGATTAAAGTTACATGTATTCTACAGTCTATCCATATTATAATACAATTTCGTTTAAAATGGGTTTTCTGGAAGTCAAACATTGATAAATTCTCTCAACTTGTGTCTAATAATTTGTAGAACATGTCAAAAACTTTCTTTTATTTTTTATTGTACATGCACTTTGTACCCCCTGAGTGTTTAAAAATATATTGGTGCTATATAAATTATTATTAAATATTATTCTTATTATTTGATATGATCTATCTATATAACTATCTATCCATCTATCTGTCATTTCATTAGTGTCACCTTTATTTGAGTTTGAAATAGTGTAGCCAATTTCCACTGACCATTGAAAGTGGTCAACCCTCCCGGCGTGCGTGCGTGCGTCCGTCCCTCCATCCATTTAGACATGAATCAATTCAATTGT
This sequence comes from Rhinoderma darwinii, assembly GCF_050947455.1. Classification (NCBI taxonomy): domain Eukaryota; kingdom Metazoa; phylum Chordata; class Amphibia; order Anura; family Rhinodermatidae; genus Rhinoderma; species Rhinoderma darwinii. Next base: position 119,398,703 of record NC_134690.1, read on the forward strand.
AGTTTTCAAAAAGTTTTAAAAACAACAGCTATGAAGTATAATGCAATATATCGAGGCTAAAACAACACACAGCACCAGTACAGCAATAGGGCAAAATGTTGGGAGGAAAATATATAACACACGGAAGATACAGATTCTACTCTGCATTCTACCTATCAGTAGAGGCCCTAGTATTCTCTAGATCAGGAGTCTCAAACTCGGCCGGGTAAATTAGCCACACATAAAAAAATGTGAAGTTGATGGGCAGCATTACTTTCAAATTTGATACAATGCAAAATGATTGTTAATCAATTAGATAATTGAACTAATATAATAATACTACATTACTATAACAATACTACATTACTATAATAATACATTACTATAATAATAATACTATATTACTATATTAATACTACATTACTATAACAATACATTACTATAATAATAATAATAATAATAATAATAATACATTACTATATTAATACTACATTACTATAACAATACTACATTACTATAATAATACTACATTACTATAGCAATACTACAGTACTATAATAATACTGCTAGGTTTAACCCCTTCCCTCTTTGGCCACTTTTGACCTTCCTGACATGGCCTCATTTTTCAAATCTGACATGTTTCAATTTATGTGGTAATAACTCCGGAATGCTTTTACCTATCCAAGCGATTCTGAGATTGTTTTCTCGTGACACATTGGAATTTATGTTACTGGCAAAATTTGCCCGATACATTCAGTATTTAATTGTGAAAAACACCAAAATTTAGCGAAAAATTGCAAAAATTAGCATTTTTCTCAATTTAAATGTATCTGCTTGTAAGACAGGCAGTTATACCACACAAAGTTGTTGCTAATTAACATCACCCATATGTCTACTTTAGTTTGGCATCGTTTTTTGAACATCCTTTTATTTTTCTAGGACGTTACAAGCCTTAGAACTTTAGCAGCAATTTCTCACATTTTCAAGAAAATTTCAAAATGCTATTTTTACAGGGGCCAGTTCAGTTGTGAAGTGGCTTTGAGGTCCTTAGATATTAGAAACCCCCAATAAGTCACCCCATTTTAAAAACTGCACCCCTCAAAGTATTCAAAACAGCATTTAGAACGTTTCTTAACCCTTTAGACATTGCGCAGGAATTAAGGCAAAGTAGAGGTGAAATTTACAAAGGTCATTATTTTTTTCCAGAAATTCATTTTGAATCCATTTTTTTTTATACCGCAAAAGGTTTTACCAGAGAAATGCAGCTCAATATTTATTGCCCAGGTTCTGCAGTTTTAGGAAATATCCCACAATTGGCCTTAGTGTGCTACTGAACTGAAGCACCGGCCTCAGAAGCAAAAGTAGCACCTAGTGGATTTTGTGGCCTCCTTTTTATTAGAATATATTTTAGGCACCATGTCAGCTTTGAACAGGTCTTGTGGAACTAAAACAGTGGAAATCCCCCAAAAGTGACCCCATTTGGAAAACTACACCCCTCGAGGAATTTATTTAGGGGTGTAGCAAGCATTTTGACCCACCAGTTTTTTTGCTAAATTTTTTGGAACTAGGCCATGAAAATGAAAATCAACATTTTTTCAAATAAAATGTACGTTTAGCTAATTTGTTTTCATTTCCAAAAGAACTAAAGTAGAAAAAGCACCACAACATTTGTAAAGAAATTTCTCCCGAGTAAAACAATACCACACATGTGGTCATAAACGGTTGTTTGGACGCACGGCAGGGCTTAGAAGGTAAAGAGCGCCATTTGGCTCTTGGAGCTCAAAATTAGCAGGAATGGTTTGCGGAGGCCATGTCACATTTGCAAAGCCCCTGAGGGGACAAAACAGTGAAAACCCCCAACAAGTGACCCCATTTTGGAAACTACAACCCATGAGGAAATTATCTAGGGGTATAGTGAGCAGTTTGACCCCACAGGTGTTTTACAGAACTTATTGGAATTAGGCCGTAAAAATGAAAATCTACATTTCTTTAAAGAAAATGTAGGTTTAGGTATTTTTTTTTCATTTCCACAAGGACTGAAGGAGAAAAAGCACCATAAAATTTGTAAAGAAATTTCTCCCGAGTAAAACAATACCCCACATGTGGTCATAAACGGCTGTTTGGACACACGGCGAGGCTGAGAAGGGAAAGAGCGCCATTTGGCTTTTGGAACTCAAATTTAGCAGGAATGGTTTGCGGAGGCCATGTCACATTTGCAAAGCCCCTGAGGGGACAAAACAATGGAAACCCCCAGCAAGTGACCCCATTTTGGAAACTACACCCCATGAGGAAATTATCTAGGGCTATAGTGAGCAGTTTGACCCCACAGGTGTTTTACAGAACTTATTGGAAGTAGGCCGTAAAAATGAAAATCTACATTTTTTCAAAGAAAATGTAGGTTTAGGTATTTTTTTTTTCATTTCCACAAGGACTGAAGGAGAAAAAGCACCATAAAATTTGTAAAGCAACTTCTCCCGGGTAAAACAATACCCCACATGTGGTCACAAACATCTGTTTGGACACACGGTAGGGCTCAGAATGGAAGGAGCACCATTTGGATTTTGGAATGGTTTCTGGGCGCCATGTCACATTTGCTGAGCCCCTGTAGTACTAGTACAGTGGCAACACCCCAAAAGTGACTCCATTTGGGAAACTGCACCCCCTGAGGAATCATCTAGGGGTATAGTGACAATTTTGATCCCAAAGGTTTTTTGCTGAATTAATTAGAATTAAGCCTCGAAAATGAAAAATAATTTTTTTTTCCAACAAGATGTAGTTTTAGATCAACATTTTTCATTTTTACAAGGAATAGAGAAGAAAAAGCACCCCAACATTTGTAAAGTAATTTCTCCCGAGTACAGTAACACCCCATATGTGGTTAGAATCAGCTGTTTACGTATATGGGAGCATTCAGAAGAAAAGGAGCGGTATTTATCTTTTGGAGCGTAGATTTTGCTGGAATGGTTTGCGGACGCCATGTTGCATTTGCAAAACCACTGATGTGCCAAACAAAAGTGACCCCATTTTATAAACTACACCCCTAAAGGCATTTATCAAGGGGTGTTGTGAGAATTTAGACTTCACAGGTGTTTTTCAGAAATGAATACGCAGTGGATGGTGCAAAGTGAAAATTGCAATTTTTCCACTGATATGCCCATTCACCGCACAATATGTTGTGCCCCTAGAGAATCTTACCCCATAAATTGTTAAGCGGGTTCTCCCGGGTATGGTAATGCCTTACTTGTGGCCATAAATTGCTGTTTGGGCACACTGTAGGGCTAAGAAGGGAAAGACCGCCATTTTGAGCGCAGATTTTGCTTGGTAGTTTTTCTGTTTGGGGTTTTGCTGGTATTTCATTTTAGAATGTGGGAGTATATCAGGGCATAATAAGAGGGTATAATAGTGGGGTAAATAATACAATTATCCATAGATGTGTGTTACGCTGTGAAGCGATCCGTTATGCGTAGGCCGGTGTCACACTGATAAACGGTTTTCTTTCTTATCCCCTTTTGTAACGCTCTGCACCTTTTGGGAACTTTTTCTCCTTTGTAGTTTGGGAAATTTTGCTGGGAAAGTTTTGCGCTGGTACAATACGGGCGCCCTCGCTTCCAGCGGATGTGCTATGTCCCTTCCCTTTCCTAGTTCCTAAATACTAGGGCCCTGAAACTGAAGGAATGTTCTCCTCCGGCCTGCGCATTGAGATGTTTTTCATCACCTCATTACTAGTGCCATAACTTTTTATTTTTCAGTTGATTGAGCGGTGTGCGGGCTTGTTTTTTGCGAGACGGGCTGTAGATTTTATTGGTACCATTTTAGAACACATACGACTTTTTGATCACTTTTTATTTCATTTTTTGGTAAAGGAAATTACCAAAAACAAGCAATTCTGGAATAGTTTTTTATTGGTTTTTTTTCGGCATCCACAGTGCGCCCTAAATAACATATTAGCTTTATTCTGCGGGTCGATACGATTACGGCGATACCAAATTTATATAGTTTTTTTATCTATTGCAGCTTTTGCACAATATAATCACTTTTTTTATAAAATCATTTGTTTTCTGTGTCGCCATATTCTAAGACCCATAACTTTTTTATTTTTGCGTGCACAAAGCGGTGTCAGGGATTATTTTTTGCAGGACAGATTGACGTTTTTATTAGTACTATTTTGGAGTAAATGTGACTTTTTGATCACTTTTTATAGCATTTTTTGGAAGGAGATGTGACCTAAAAACAAAGATTCTGGTGTTGTTTTTCATGGTTTGTTTTTTACGGCGTTCAGCGTGCGGGATAAATGACATAATAGTTTTGTCGTTTGGGTCGTTACGGACGTGGTGATACCAATTATGTATAGTTTTTTTTAATTTTTACGGTTTTTCCCATAATAAAAGTCTTACTATGGTAAAAAAGTCAGTTGAGCTTTATTTTTATTTGAAACGTGTGTGTTTTTATTGTTTTACGACATTTTTATTAACTTTTTTTTACTTTTTTGACTTGTCCTCATCGGCTCCCGTACAAGGCAGACTCGGACGCCATTTTCTGGCGTCCGATTGCCACAGCAACCCAGCGATTACGTCACTGGGTTGCCGGTTGGGTGAAAACCTATCAGATGCTGCGCAATATTGAGCGCAGCATCTGAGGGGTTAATCTGCTGGATCGGAGAATAGCTCCGGTCCTGGCAGTTACAGGAGGGTGCCTACTGTATAATACAGCTGTCACCCCGTGGTGATGGTGCCGGCTCTGCTTCTGAGCCCGCACCATCACCGCTCTGTAACTGTACTGCGCTTTGCGGGAACACCTTCCTTGCAGCGCCGTATATATACGGCGGATGTCGGGACGGGGTTAAATTTACCGGAAATTTGTAAGTTTACTCCACGTGTATTTTAACAGCCCAGTTTTCCAGTTTAAGTGCCGCTAACTGAAGTCTGGCGGCTCAATTGGCAGCGTTTGGCAGACACAAGAATGTCAAGATTGGGCAGCTCCTTCTTAGATAGTGCTACAGTGCCCTCTTTAGATAGTGCCCCAGTGCCCTCTGTAGATAGGGCCACACACACACACACACACACAAACACACACACACACACACACACACACACACCTGTAGATAGCTCCATTGGGGCTTCCTCTAGGAGTGGAATCCCAAGTCAGAGCGTTGCTGACGCTTTGGACGGGAATTTCTCTGCTGGAGGAGCCCCTGACGTCACTGTCCATAGAGAGTGATGTCAGGGGATCCTCCTGGACCGGAATGGAATGTCAGGGGAAACCCCAGAGCAGGAGTCCCAGGCAGAGTGCTACTAGCTACTATTATTGTGCTGAATGCAAGAGGATAAGGTATGCAGATAATTCCATGTAAAAAAAGAGAGAAAAAAAAGGATTATTACAAATCAAGCAAACCCAACGCGTTTCGCCAAATTATTGGTTCATCAGGAGGCTGCATTGCAACATGGTAAACTTAACAAAAGTTTAGCCACGAGGATCGATATATTCCCCATAGACAGATGGAAATGTCTTCCATTTGTTTCAGTCAGGGTTCCGTTCTTGGGTTCCCCTGACAGAAATCTCCAACAGAACTCCTGTACGGGGCCCAAGGGAGGTTATAAAGGGTTCAACTAGCTTAATGTGTAGATAATTGATCTGGATCCATAAATATTTACACAAATTCCCTCTTAGATCTTGGGTAAAATTTCAATACATATCCATATAACAGTTCAAACAGTGATCGAATACCAAACTGGCTTAACTTCATTATGAATGATATATTTAAAGTGTACCTGTAAAGATAAAAAAACTTATTTATATGTGTTCTTTTTGACATAATAAAGCACTTTTCAATATATTATATTTACCTTACTGCAAGCGTTACCCTCCTTTGCTGTTGTCTTCTTCCCTCTTTTGCTGTTCCTCTGTCTCTTCTACTTCGGCAGTCCCTGCTCGTTGTCAATTGGAATCCGTAGTTAGCAACATCAGACGCTGGCTACGGATTCTATGCAGAACAGAGGCTGAGGCACCACGTTGACGTGCGCGCTCCCGAGCCTCCTCACTCCAGGAGGCCCTATTCACAGCACTGCTCCCGACATCACTGTTCATATATGGATAGTGATGTTCGGAGCAGAGCTGAAGTCCCGGGCAGAGCGCTAGTAGATGCTCTGCTCCGGTACACTGTCTCTGTGGAAGCCTCTAACATCACTGTCCATACATGGACAGTAATGTCAGGTGAAACCCCAGAGCCAGAGTCCCGGGCTCCGCCTGGGACTCCTGCTCTGTTCCTAACATCACTGTCCATATATGGACAGTGCTGTCAGGGGAAACACCAGTGCCAGAGTCCCGGGCTCTGCCTGGGACTCCCGCTCTGCTACTAACATCACTGTCCATATACGGACAGTGATGTCATGATTGCCAGAGTCCCGATTGCCAGAGCTTGCCAGTGATTGCTAGAGTCCCGAAACAGAGCCGCTTCAAGCGCTCTGCCTGGGACTCCTTCTCTCCTCCTGACATCACTGTCCATATATGGACTGTGATGTCAGGTGCAACCACAGAGCCAGAGTTTTTTTATTTCCTTTTTTTATTTCTTTGTTAATGACACTTCATATATACAACTGTACAATGCATGCATGCATTCATACATATTCATCCTGACAACCATTGTATATCACATAGTAATATGCATAAAAATATATGTTCCTAATACTTTACTCAAAATTTCTGAAAACCGAGGCATATTTTTCTAGTTTTAAGGCACCACCTTTGTGGCAACAACAAGCTTAAAAGGTAGGGGACAGAGCAGACCTGGGACAGCATTGTCTCTTTACTGTACTCTGTATAACTAAACAGGCTGAATAGCCCAAAGGCCTGCCCTAAATAGTTTATACAGCATATTACAGCCTCTTTATAAACCAGTCCCAACTGAACTTGAAGATGTCTCACACATGTCTAAGTAACCATAAGTTTAAGGCTGGGTTTCTATAGTGCAGCTTTGCTGCAGATTTTGCATGTTTTTTTTTTTAAGCCAAATCCAATAACGGAACCTAAACAGAAAAAATATATAAAGAAAGGCCTTATAGGTCTGCTTTCCTGAATCCAATTCAGGTTTTGGCTTACCAAGTGCAGGAAAATCTGCAGCAAATCAGCACTGTGGGAACCCAGCCTTAGGGCAAAGCCCCACGTGGCGGAATTGCTCTTGAATTCCGCTGTGGACACTCCGCAGCGTTAATCCGCAGCGGAGCCATTTCTCCATTGCCTTCCACTTCTTTTTAGTAGGCTTCGTTTAGACGTGGCTGAAAATTCCGCTGCGGAGCATAGGCTGCGGTGCGGAATTTGGTGTCCGCAGCATACAATGGATGTTGCGGACCAGGGCGGACTGGTTGCGGACTCATTGCGGAAGTTCTCCATTGACTTCAATGGAGATTCTAAATTCCGCAATGAAGTCCGCAGATGTCATGCACATGTTATGTGTGCTGCGGATGCGTCTTGCTTTTTTGACATGACATTTCTTCATTCTGGCTGGACCTATGTATTTCTAGGTCTACAGCCAGACTGAGGAAGTCAATGGGGCTCCCGTAATTACGGGAGCGTTGCTAGGAGACGTCAGTAAATAGTCACTGTCCAGGGAGCTGAAAGAGTTAAGCGATCGGCAGTAACTGTTTCTGCACCCTGGACAGTGACTACCGATCCCAATATACAGCAAACTGTAAAAAAAATAGAAGTTCATACTTACCGAGAACTCCCTGCTTCTGTCTCCAGTCCGGCTTCCCAGGATGACGTTTCAGTCTAAGTGATGGCTGCAGCCAATCACAGGCTGCAGCGGTCACATGGACTGCCGCGTCATCCAGGGAGGTCGGGCTGGATGCCGAAAGAGGGACGCGTCACCAAGACAACGGCCGGGTAAGTATGAAATTCGTTTACTTTCACTAGGGAAAGTGCTGTCCCTTCTCTCTATCCTGCACTGATAGAGAGAAGGGAAGCACTTTTACCGCAGTACGCAGCAGCTAAGCCGCATCAATTTACTGCACATTTTGGGCAGATCCGCCACAGAATCTGCAACGCAGATTCTGTGCGGCATTGATGCGGACAGCTGCGGAGGAAAACCGCCACGTGGGGCCATGCCCTTAATGTTTTACATAATTTCATCTGCACTGACTGCCTGTTCAATCCAGAAAAAAATAAAAAATTCTAGTTCTCTCACAATGATGGTGGGATGACTTGTTCATTCTGATTTATTTAAAATCACCTATATAGTAACATATGGCTGATCCACTGTACATTGAAAGCACATCCATCAACAATATCAATCCATTTAGATTAAAAGCAGTGACAAACGTCATCTCATCTTGTCTTATTATTGTTAAAAAATCCTGTCACAAACTGTCCTAAATATTTGATTTTGCATGCACTTTGTACCTCCTAATTGTAAAGTATTAAAAAAATATAATGGTGCTATATAAATTCATAATAATAATTACTATCATTATTACCAGGATAATTTTACATAATTTTATATTATCACAGTGAAAATGTCAACCTCTTATTTGCTATAAAAAAGAAGATAGATATTGACTGAGAAAAATGAGAGCTGTCATCATATAAAGAACCCAAGTTTTGAATAACATGTAAAGTAATACAAAACCTTTTACCAGATTGGTGTAATTCTGTCTTTAAATTTCCTTATGTAATTGCTCTTGTTAACTTAATTTTTTTTATTATGCAAAAAAGTCTTCTTATAAATGTAAACTTGTAATAAAAAAAGTGAATGATTTTAGGTAGTGCCACAAATGCTTTACTCATTAACATTAGAAACTATCTTACACCATTGAAGTCAATAGAAAACAAAAACAACCTGACCCCAACTAAAACACCACCTACAGACCATGTTACTTTCTAAAAGCGGCAGAATTTTGTCCTGGATACATGTGTGCCATCTCACTATATGGGAAACAGCAATGTACAACACCGCATGTCACAGTGCTTGGGTTACAAAGTTCCATTCTAATACAAGACAGGATGTCAAAAACAGAAACATTGAATCAGAAAAAAAAAAAATGACAGAGCTATCCCAACTGTCAATCCACCATGGCAACTAATTGGTGGCACTGCTCTCTAAACCTTTTGTGGAAGCAAAATAGTAAGTAAAACCCCATATTCAATATGCATACTGAGGATGTATATCTGCTTTGAATAAGACTTAAAAGATTTGTCACGCAAATAAATATTACATTTCTCTGTTAGCGCAGGCAAAATATAAACAATTTCCAATTGGAATTATTTAAAAAAAAGTTGCACCTGTGTCCAGATGTTGCTGTTCCACACTTGTTATGGCGACCCCTGGTGTTCTTTTCATTCTATCTCAGTACATCCACCTAATGTGTTTAGTATTGGGCTTCTAGTGCACAAATTCTTATTGGCTGGCCTGCACAATACCAAAAATCACTCTGCCATCTATCTACAGGAGGATCCTGGCAGTCGGACTGAGATACAGAGCATTTTTTGCCCATTGCAACTGGACACACTAGGTGGATGTTCTGAGAGAGAATCAAAAGAACACCAGGGTGTGCCATAAGACGTACTGTATGTAACTGCAATATCTGGACATACATTTCACTATATTGCTGATAAACAGTATTCGTTCAAATTGACATAAAGTAACTACCTGAAAGAACAATTACAAATTAATTTTATTTAGTATAAACACTAAAATTGGCTAAATTGCCAATATATATCTGGTAACAGGCAAAGGCAATGTGTATCAGACTGAAGAGAGCATAGGACAAGATGAGAGCATAAGCCCAATTTCCATATTTTAGTAAACCTGCTCAAATTCAACAGTATCTTCCTGATACAAACTGCCACAAAATATTACAACTATCTAGTATAGTGTGTCCCTACGCGTTTCTGCACTGGGTTGGTGAAATGAGTGCGTCCTCAGGGGTCACAGACAGTATTTTCTTAGATTTCACCGGGTAGTACTATTATGTACTACAGAACGTAACCCAGTGTGTATATGTCACAATAGAACGTGAACTGCCGGACAGTACTCGAGAGTGCAAACGACACTGATACCTGGCCGCACGCGCGCTGGGAGAACGCAGAGTATAAACAGGTTTAGTCCCGGCCATAAGATCGGCATCATCGGAGCCAGCAACCAATCACCATCCACGACGTCAGCGATGATGTTCGTGACCAGTGGCGGCCCCCTGTCACTGAGCCGCCAAATAAGTTTGTCGGACGTCTTAGGTTCCCAAGGCGGTTTATTTTTTTTTTATTTTTTTTTTCCAAGATGATTTCCTATGATTGTACAAAGAGTTGTTTAGGCCAGGACTACACCTAGACTTTTTGTAGTACAACATAATACAAACAAGTACAAACACAGTTAGGGAAAATGTGTCCCCACAATAGAGAGAACATGACAAATGAGGTCACAGCCCAAACATGAGGGTGAACATCACATCCTATAGAAAGCGCAAAGTACTATAGCAGTCTAAGGAAGCATATGAGAAAGGAGCATTGGTAAGGCGGCTTATTTAACCTTCCATGGCGGTATACAATGGATTGAGAATGAAAACATTGGAAGGAAAGAGAAATGCAAAGGGGGTAAATATATATGAATAACTAATAGTGCCCACAGACAAATAGAGTATACTGCTGCACATCCCAATAAAGAGTACCATGGGATAGGGTACACAACATATCGACCTTAGTTGCTGAGTACTTATGAAACATACCACCCAACAATTCTTGTATAGATAATATGACTCCGCGGACCGTCGGGTTTACTCACCCCCCAGCGGCCGCAGCCATGGATCTGTGAGCGCTGGCTCACATCTTCTTCCCAAGGAGATGCCAGCGCTCATTTCCGCTCCGGTCCGCTGTGTCCCGTAGGGTGCACGCGCACGCTCGTGCCCGGCCTTAAAGAGCCAGCGCACGCACTTGAGAATCATCATCATCAATTAGCCCATGATTCCCTGGACTATAAGAAGGGCCCTGCCCCTTTGCTCATTGTCTGAGCGTTGTTAGTATTCCCATGTCAGTCTTGCAAATGGTTCCTTAGTGTTATCCTGTTCCCGTTGTTTCCCGTGCCCTGCTACCTGTATCCTGTGCTGTGTCCTTGTTCCTGAGCCTGTTAGTGTTGGAGTCGTGTCCCACTGCTTCTGCTGTCATTTGCCACATCCAGCGTCATCTGCCACGTCCAGTGTTATCTGCCACGTCTGGCGCAACTTGCTGCACCTGCTGTCATCCACCACGTCTGGCATAAGCGCTGCACCCACTTCCATCCGTGCTAAGCCTTGGCAACTGCCTGGACTTTTCAGGTACCCTAGAGTGGGACTTTGTATTGATTGGGTGCTCTGTTTCTTGGCCAGCTGCCTCCCGCTACGGCGGTTCGGCCTAGTGGGTCCACATACCCACATACCCACAGACCATGACACTCCCTATAGATAAAATAACGCACTATATGTACTCTAAGCTAGTATATTATATGGCCGAGGGTGTGAAAATGACAGGAGAGGGCACCAAGATCCCCTAATTTAAAGGAAGCGCGTAAGGGATATATGTTTGTTTAGACCCAGTGGTCTTCATTCTAAAAATCCACTGGGCTTCTTTTTGGAGAATTTGTTTATTCCAATTTCCACCCCTTTCAGATGGACAAATAAATTCTATTCCTTGGAATTTAATCACTGTGTGGTCCCCCTGAGGTACATCCCCCAAATGATGATATACAGGAGTATCTACTTTCCTTAGGATATCACAAATGTGGTCCCTAATATGTCTCCTAAATTCCCTTATTGTTTTTCCTATGTATTGTACACGTGATGAGATAAACCAATCCCTTGGTTTCACAGTTAATGAAAGATCTGTTTTCAAAGGCCTTGACAGTGGAATTGCTTTTGAATGTCTTGCTAGTAAAGATTGAATCACATGCTTTGCATGTCCCACACCGGTGGGTGCCATTTTGTGGTCGTGGTCAACCACGTGGCCATTTGTAATGGAAGAAGATGACTATGTACCAGTCTGTCCCTGATATTCCGACCTCGTCTTAAGGTAATGGAGGGGTATTCTCCCACCAAACCTCCCACGTCGGGGTCAGCCCTCAGAATACCCCAGTATGTTTCTAGGATCTTTTAACTCTTCCATCTCCCTAATGGGAGAGTTGCCATCCAACAGCCCTTAAGAAAGGGATACCTAAGATTGCTCCACAATATCAGATTTTAAGATATAAGCTCAGGATATGAAAGTATGATTTAAATGAAGGGGCTATCCACAGGGAGTTGATAAGAGTGCTCACCAACATGCCCTGGGCCTAAATAGAGACCAGCTGCTCAATCCCAATCAAAACCAGACCAAAGAAGATCAACTCAGAATTATAGGGACATGTGACTCAGTTAATGTTGAAGTCCGAAAGATTCTAGAAACATACTGGGGTATTCTGAGGGCTGACCCTGACTTGGGATGTTTGTAATTACGGAGATTTTGTTACGATCGTGTGCATGGGGCCTAAGGCCTAAAATTCTCAGTAATTGCGGACCGTAATACGCATTCTCGGCCTGTCCTCCCAAACAAAGTATGGGAGCACGGCCCGTAAACCGCAAAAGATAGGTCATGTGCTATCTTTTGCGGTACACTTCTATGGCACGGACACCTATCCGTAGCGATACGGAAAGGTGTCGGCGGCCAATAGAAGTAGATGGGTCGATAGTTGCGGACCATATTAGGCCCCATGACTTAGGCCCCATGCACACGACCGTAAAAAATCTCCGTAATTGTGGACCGAATTACGGACCCGTTTAGTTTCATTGGCCGCGGACACCTTTCCGTAACGCTGCGGATAGGTGCCCTGCCGTGGAACTCTGCCGGGAATTATGGAACGTGTCCTACTTTTCATATTTTACAGGCCATGCTCCCATAATTTGTGTGGGAAAACATCCCGAAAACGCGGGCTGCGGCCGTGTGCATGAGGCCTTATTCGGGGGACAACACCTTTAACATTTGTTATGTGTTTTCCTTTTTCCAATCAATACTCAGATGATATTGTATGACTTCCTTCATTCTGTATTTTGTACCTCCTTGAATTGTAAAGATTAAGCACAATAGTTTCATCATTACATAGGGTAAAAGAGACACAGGTCCATCAAGTTCAACGTCAATCGATTCGGACATATTCAGAGGTGGCGGAATTGCTGTTGAATTCCGCTGCGGATAGTCCGCAGTGGAATTCTGCAGCACCCATTTTTTACATTTGTTTTTATACATTCTTAGGAAACTTAGTTCAGACGTTGCGGAAAATAACTGTGCGGAATTTAGGCTGCGGTGCAGAATTTTGCCTCTGCAGAATGCTCATTATGTTGCGGAGAAGAAGCGAAATTTCACTACTGTGATATCTGCAATGTCTGAATTACATGTCAAATATGCAAATGTTGGTGCAGATTCGTTGCGTAATTGCCCCAAATCTGCACCATTTGCAGCGGAAAAATTCTGCCACGTCTGAACATAGCCTAACAGGTCATTCATTGCTCGATTACTTATATCCCTTAATGACATTCGTCATTAACCCCTTAGTGACCAGCCCATTTTAGGCTCTAATGACCAAGCTATTTTATTCGTTTTTCTATAGTCACATTCAAAGAGCTATAACTTTTTTATTTTTTCATCTACATAGCTGTATGAGGACTTGTTTTTTGCGGGATTAGTTGTACTTTTTAATAGCACCATTTTAGGGTACATATAATTTTTTTATTAACTTTTATTAACTTTTTTGGGGTGGATTATAAAAAAAAACCTGAAATTCCACCATTGTTCTATGCGTTTTTAAATTGACGCCGTTCACTGTGCGGCGTAAATAACATGTTACCTTTATTCTATGGGTCGGTACGATTACGGCGATACCACATATGTAGAGGTTTTTTATGTTTTACGACTTTTGCACAATAAAAACACTTTTGAACTAAAATTATTTGTTTTTGCATCGTCGCTTTCCATGAGCCGTAACTTTTTTATTTTTCCATCAATGTAGTGATTTTTTGGGCTTGTTTTCTGCGGGACGAGACGTAGTTTTGATTGGTACTGTTTTGGGGTGCATGGGACTTCGTATACCAGAGCATTATTGCCTGTCAGTGTAAATCTGACAGGCAATCTGTTAGGACGTGCCTCCGGCGCGTCCTAACAGGCATATGTCCAGGGCAGACCTGGGGGCTTTTATCAAGCCCCCGGCTGCCATGACAACCCATCGGAGACCCGCGATTGCATTTGCGGGCCGCCGATGGTTGACAGAGGGAGCTCACTCCCTCTGTAAACAAGTTAAATGCCGCGGTCGCTATTGACGGCGGCATTTAACGGGTTAAACAGCCGCTATCGAAGTGCGTTGGAGCAGGAGCTCAGCTGTCATCAGACAGCTGAGCCCCGGCTCCAGCCTGCACGGGAGACCCGTGCAGGACTTAGACTAGGCTCACGTGATAAGGCGTCAGCCTAGCCTAAGGCCCCTTAGTGACGAACGTGAAAAGGCGTATTGTTGGTCACTAAGGGGTTAAACAAGCATCTAGCTCTTTTTTAGATGCTGACACAGTGTTATGGAATCACTGGTTGCACAATTCCCAAAAGGCTGCTAGAGACTGTCGGGAGTAAGAGCGCAAATAAAACTGCAACCCCAAATCTGTCACAACTCTGATCGACAGAATCTAAGGCTACTCTGAGGTATTCGCAGAGCCCACTGCAAGGCATTATAGACACTGAGCATGTTGGTTAGGCATCTGTTTTTCATGAATCCATGCTGGTTATTAGTTATTAAATGAATCACCGATATATGATTTTGCAGTTCATCTCTCAAAATACCTTCAAATATTTTACATATCACAGATGTCAAACTTACTGAACGGTAACTACTCGGTTCCACCATCTTACTATTCTTTAATATTGGTACAACTTTAGCCGTCCTTTAGTCCTGTGGCACTGATCCTGTTACAAGAGAGTTGAAAAAGATGAGATACAATGGTATGTCCAATACTGAGCTGAATTCCCCTAATACCCGTGGATGAATGCCGTCTGGGCCGGGGGCTTTATTAATATTTAATTTGCTCAGACGCAGCTGTACTTTGACCTGTGTAAAGTACAGTAGGTAATATTGGGTGGATAATATGGATTACTGTCCCCCTGAATATCTGGCACTGGCAGCTCATCAGTCAACATGGATAAAAATTATGTGTTTAACCCCTTAAGGACGCAGCCTAGTTTTGGCCTTAAGGTTCAGAGCCCATTTTTCAAATCTGACATATTTCACTTTATGTGGTAATAACGTCGGAATGCTTAAACCTATCCAAGCGATTCTGAGAGTGTTTTCTCGTGACACATTGGGCTTCATGTTCTTGGTAAAATTTGGTCGATATATTCAGTGTTTATTGTTGAAAAATTGCAAAATGTAGAGAAAATTTTGAAAAAATAGAATTTTTCAGAATTTAAATGCATCTGCTTGTAAAACAGACGATTATACCACCAAAAATAGTTACTAGTTCACATTTCCCATATGTCTACTTTAGATTGGCATCATTTTTTGAACATTCTTTTAATTTTCTTGGACGTTACAAGGCTTAGAACATAAACAGCAATTTCTCATATTTTTAAGAAAATTTCAAATGCCTTTTTTTTTTGGTACTTCTTCAGTTCTGAAGTGGCTTTAAAACACCCCATTTTAAAAACTAGACCCCTCAAAGTATTCAAAACAGCATTTACAAAGTTTTTTTTAACCCTTCAGGTATTTCACAGGAATGAAAGCAAAGTGGAGGTGAAATTTGCAAATTTCATTTTTCTTGCTGAATTTCAATTTTATTATAACCTATATATATACTCTTAGCCAATTCATTAAATTCAAGATTTCACATAATCCATATATATTAAACCGAAAAGAAAAATCTAGACATAATAATATTATATCAAAATATGTTTATTTATACTTTATTACACATCAATAAATACAAGACATACAAAAATAACCCCCCTCCCAAATATATACTATAGAAATATAAAATATAATTAAAATTATGCCAGGTTCACATAGTACAATATCAAGGAATATATAGAAAAATAATTCCTCCCAAAAGGGATCACATCCCAGGTAAAGTGATAGCTATACCGCATGTATAAGTAATCAAACTGACAGGTCCCTCAAATCCATAGAGTATAAGCAACCATGCTAACTTACTATGAAAGAGACCTAATAAAAAAAAAGCTATGAAAAGTTAGAAGTAGTACACAATACCTGTGAAGGACATGATACTGGGAGGATAGGACACCTGGACACCAAGCACTTTCTATATATTCCTTGATATTGTACTATGTGAACCTGGCATAATTGTAATGATATTTTATATGTCTATAGTATATACTTGGGAGGGGGGTTATTTTTGTATGTCTTGTATTTATTGATGTGTAATAAAGTATAAATAAACATATTTTGATATAATATTATGTCGAGATTTTTCTTTTCGGTTTAATGAATTTCAATTTTATTGATTTTTTTTCTGTAACACAGAAGGTTTTACCAGAGAAACACTACTAAATATGTATTGTCCACATTCTGCAGTTTTTAGAAATGTCCCACATGTGGCTCTACTGCGCTCGTGGACTAAAACACAAGCCTAGAAGCAAAGAAGCACCTAGTGCATTTTGAGGCCTCTTTTTTATTAGAATATATTTTAGGCAGCATGCCAGGTTTGAAAAGGTGTTGAGGTGGCAAAACAGTAGGAATCCCCCAATACTGACCCCATTTTGGAAATTACACCCCTCAAGGAATTCATTTATGGTTGTTGTTACCATTTTGACCCCACAGTTTTTTCACAGCACCTATTTGAATTGGGCTGTGAAATTAAAAAAAATTCATTTTTTTCCAATAAAATGTCATTTGTGATCAAAATTTCTTATTTTCACAGGGAACAAAATACCCCATTTTGTTGCCCAATTTGTCCTTAATGCAGCAAAACCCCATTTGTGGCGATAAACTGCCGTTTGGGCCCATGGGAGGGCTCAGAAGGAAAGGAGCGCTATGTGTTTGTTGGAGTCAAGATTTTGCTGGATTGGTTTTCGGGTGCCATGTCGCATTTGCAGAGCCCCAGAGGTATCAAAGCAATGGAAACCCACCAGAAGTGACCCCCATTTTGGAAACTACACCCCTCAAAGAATTCATTTATGGGTGTTGTGATCATTTTGACCCAATAGTTTTTCCACAGAACTTATTTGAATTGGGCTGGGAATTAAAACAAAATTAATTTTTTCCAATAATATGTAGTTTTGGCTGAAAATTTCTTATTTTCACAAGAAACAAAATACCCCATTCTGTTGCGCAATTTGTTCTGAGTGCCGCAATACCCCATTTGTGGTGATAAACTGCCGTTTGGGGCCATGGGAGGGCTCAGAAGGAAAGGACCACCATTTGGCCTACTGGATATTTTCTGGTGCGAAGTCATGTATGCAGAAGCCCCTGAGGTACCAGTACAGTTGAAACCCGCAAGAAGTGACCCCGTTTTAAAAACTACACCCTTAAGGCATTCATCTAGAGGTGTAGTGAGCATTTTGACCGGAGACATACACCCCATAAACTGTAATGTGGGTTCTCCTGGGTACGGCAATACCCTACATGTGGCTGTTATTAGCTGCCTGGGCACACAGCAGGGCCCAGAGGGGAAAGACGAGGGGGGATAAGCTGTGCGGAGTACATCAGGGTAAGTAAAATTGGGGTAAATTATAAACCAAGGGATGTATGATCAATTTTAAAACACTCTTTCATACAGAGCTCTGTTTTTTTGGGACACGTGTCACATTGATATATTGTGTCCTCCCTTATCCCCCTCTTATAGCAGACTTTGCACCTCTTTTGACTTTTTCCCTTCTTGCCAGTTTGGGGAACTTCTCCTGGAAAGTGTTGCCCTGGTACGATGTGTGTGGCCTCGCTTCCAGAAGTACTGGGTGCCCCCATTCTTGGTCCCTAAAGATTAGATTCTTGATAATCACCTCTTGAAATTCCAGGAAAGTTCCCGTTTGGCTTGTACATCGACGTAGCACGTACACATTGTACAAAGCCATCGGTATGCTGTGCCCGGCCAGCTTCTTATACCACACCGCATGGCGCTGTATGGCTTCAGGACTTGATCTGACAAGTCCACCCCTCCCATGTACCTATTGTAGTCTCTGTACTGGTACCTCGTACTGGTACATGGGTACTGGTGTGGCCATGTATTGTTGTCAATACAAGGACATCTCTCTTGTCCTTGTACTTGACACACAATATGTTGCTGCTAGAATGTGCCCTGCTCTCACCCCTTCTGAGTGTTTGCCCAAGCAGAGTCTTAGGGAGGCCTCTCAGATTTCTTTTAGCCGTGCCGCATGCCGCAGGACTGGAAGCGAGGCAGTTGAAGAGTGGGACGCTGGTATAAAAATTATCGAGGTAGAGGTGGTGACCCTGGTCCAGCAGTGGGTGCACTAAATCCCACACAATTTTTGCATTAACTCCCAGTAAGGGTGGGCATTCTGGGGGCTGAATACTGGTGTCCTTCCCTTCATATATCCTAAATCTGTAGGTATACCCTGATGCACTCTCACATAGCTTATACATCTTCACGCCATACCTTGCCCTCTTACCCGGCAGGTACTCGCAGAATTGAACCCTCCCTTTAAAATGTACCAAGGACTCATCAATAGAAATACACGTCTCGGTGGTGTATTCTTGGGAAAACCGGGCACTGAAACGGTCTAATAGGGGTCTCCATTTATGCAAACGGTCAAAACTGGGGTCATCTCGGGGTGGGCACTGCTAATTATCAGTATAATGTAAGAAGCGAAGTATTGCCTCATTTATTTATTTTTTTAGGTTCCAGTTCAGTTCTGAAGTTGCTTTGAGGGGCCCATATATTAGAAACCCCTATCAAACACCCCATTTTAGAAACTAGACCCCTCAAAGTATTCACAACAGCATTAAGAATGTTTATGAACCCTTTAGATGTTTCACAGAAATTTAGAGCAAAGTAGAGGTGAAATGTACTTATTTTTTTTTTTACAGAAAATCCTCTTTATACCATTTTTTTTATAACAAAAAGTTTTATCAGAGAAACGCAACTTAATACTTATTGCCCAGATTCTGCAGTTTAGAGAAATATCCCAAATGTGGCCCTAGTGCGGTAATGGACTGAAGCACCGGCCTCCGAAGCCAAGGAGCACCTAGTGGATTTTGAGGCCTCTTTTTATTCGGCACCATGTCCGGTTTGAAGAGGTCTTGTGGTGCCAAAACAGTGGAAATCCCCCCAAAAGTGACCCCATTTTGAAAACTAGGAATTCATTGTAGTTTTCTTGGGCTGCATGCGGCTTTTTGATCAGTTTTTATTCTATTTTTAGGTGGCGTGGTGACTAAAAAACAGCAATTCTACTATTGTTTTTTTATTAATTTTTTTTACAGCGTTCACCGTGTGCTATAAATGACATATTCACTTTATTCTGCGGGGCGATACGATTACGGCGATACCATATGTTTATAGTTTTTTTATGTCTTATGGCGTTTGCACAATAAAATACGTTTTGTAAAAAATCATTCACTTTTTGTGTTACCTTATTCTAAGCGCCAGAACTTTTTTATTTTTACATCAATAAAGCCGTGCGAGGACTTATTTTTTTGCGTAACGAACTGTAGTTTCGATCACTACCATTTTTAGGTACATGTGACTTTTTGATCTCTTTTTATTCCATTTTTTGGGAGGTGAAGTGACCAAACAATTGTGATTGTGGTACGGTTTATTATTATTTTCTTTTACGGCGTTCACCGTGCAGGATAAATAACGAAATAATTTTGTAGTTCAGGCCGTTACGGACACGGCGATACCAATTATGTATAGTTTATTTGTTTGTTTATATATTTTTATTAATAATAAAGGACTGATAAGGTAAAAAGGGGGATTTTTACTTTTAATACTTTTAAAACTTTTATTTTCTTATTTTTACACATCTTTTTTTAACTTTTTTTTAACTTTATTACTTTGTCCCACTAGGGGACTTGGGGGCAGGAGGCCCTGATCGCAATTCTAATACACTGCACTACATGCGTAGTGCAGTTTATTAGAGCTGTCAGCTACTCACTGACAGCAAGCATAGTGGGTCCTGACTTTGTCAGGACCCACTAGGCTTCCGTCGATGGCATAGCCGGACGCCATTGTTTGGTGTCCGGTTACCATAGTCACCATCGCCGGCCGCTATCGTGTAGCAGGCCGGCGATGGCAGCATAACCCCTAAAAAGCCGCGATCTCTATTGAACGCGGCTTTTAAGGGGTTAATCTGTGGGGACACAGCGATCAGTCCCCGCTGTAGGAGCTGTGACAGCTGCTGTACGAGACACCAGCTGTCACAGCTCCTGTATGTGTCGGGAGGACGGCCGAAACGGCCGTTACTCCCGAGACGTACTATTAGGTCATGGAGCGCGAACGATACAGCTACCATGACCTAATAGTACGTCTAGGAGCCGGAAGGGGTTAATATATCAGCTTTCCTTTTGTCCTCTACTATTAAATCCCAATGGTCATCTTTTAGAGGGCCAATATTATTAGATTTTTTTTTCTTTTTGGAATTTAAATATTTATAAAATAAATTCATTTTAATATATTACACAATGGCACGGGCTCTCTTTGCTCAATACATTTGTGATAGTGTCTGCTGAGGTCCTGTATCTGAGCTGATGTGTGATACTGTCTCCTGAGAGGCAGTGTATCTAATTCTATCATGTGTGATACTGTCTGCTGAGCCAAGCTATCTATTTTTTTTTCCAGTGGTGTAGCTGTAGGGATTGCCGTCTTATACATATGCTCAGGGGCTTAACTAGGAAAGACTGGGCCCCATAGCAAACTTTTGACTGGGCCCCCCCCTCCCCTGGGTGCCACACAATCCCATCTTATAGATAGTGCCTCCCTGTAGATTCCGCCACACAGCGCCCCCTGTAGATAGAGCCATACAGCCCCCTGTAGATAGCGTCATACACAGCCCCCTGTATATAGCACCATACAGCCCCATGTAGATAGGGACATACAGTCCCCCCTGTAGATAGCACCATACACAGCCCCCCTGTAGATAGCGCCATACAGCCCCCTCCATGTATATAGCACCATACAGCCCCCCTGGAGATAGCGCCATACAGCCCCCCTGTAGATAGCATCATACAGCCCCCCTGTAGATAGCATCATACAGCCCCCTCCCTGTATGTAGCGCCATACAGCCCCCCTGTATATAGCACCATACAGCCCCCCTGTAGATAGCATCATACAGCCCCTCTTTACATGGCACCATACAGCCCCCCTGTATATAGCACCATACAGCCCCCCCTGTAGATAACGCCATACAGCCCCAACCCCCAACCAAAAAAATTAAAAAAAATGGCTTGTAGCCTATGGTTTGTCCCACAAAGGACATGTGTCCCCTATCTACATAAGGATAAGCATCCGTATTGTAGATCTAAAATGTGTGGACCCTTCACCAAACTATAGAATGAGACTCTCAACTTCTCAGGTTTATATAGTAGCGGACAGAATAAGGTTGTTGCAGATATTCCACACTAGTGCAGCTCTTACTTGGTCACACCGTCCCAATCAATGCTCATATGCATATGGTATAAGGAAAAAGAAAGAACACCAAGGAGTGCTCCTAGCGTAATACTGACAATACAATTGATATTATAATCAGGAAAGAATCACCCTCGCCTTAAAGAGTTCTACTGACGGTGCAACACGTGTAACAGCATATCACTCTAAATTGTCCGTAGCGTGAATGGTCTCTTTATTGTCAGTGAAATGACCACGCATTTTGGGGTGTACTTCCACAGATCAGCATGACATATCTAACGTCAGCACATAGTAAATTAAATATGCTCCCTCTTTAGGTCAGTGGTCAAAAGTCAAAAGTCATTAGGCTTGCCAATAAACAAATAACATATATAACTAATAAAAAAAACATACTCAGAAAATTCCATATTGATTGCTCTGAGATCTGAATATACTGCATCTGTGCCTACTAAAAAATAAAAAGCTGTAGATTATATAATATTTTGATGAGTTCCATAACGCAAGATCACCCGGAAGAGTTATCTTTAATCCTCCATGACGTCATAACAGATTACAAATATCCTGTTACCATGGTGAGGTAACAACAAAGCGGAAGTGAATCAATTGTATTGTCATTATTTCGTATGGAGCGCTCCTTGGTCTTTTTTCTTTTCCCCTATACTTTATACATATGTTGTCTCTTGTTATCTCTTGGGGCTTATGCCCCTGATCTTTTTAGACCCCAGCAACTCCCCACCACCAGCATCTGTCTAACCTTTGTTGCACTCATTTTCCCATTCTACCTACAGCAGTCATAGTCCTGGTTGCTAGGAGCAATTGTAGTGTCCCAGTACACTCCCTACTTCCATAATAGGAGTAGTTGTCGTATGGTAGTAGGTTTGTCACAATGTAATAGTACTGTGTGTCAATATGCCTCTGTTTTGTCATGTATTTCCTGTGCATACACTGTGAATATTATAATTTGCTGCCATCTATGGTTGACCTACTGTAAGTGCATGTGAGTGTAGGATTTCAATTACTGCCATAACCAGTTCTCCCTCCAGAAACTTCTAGTATTCTGTGGGTGGAGATTGTAGCCCAGCCTACCTCTTAGCAGAGGGCAGGAAAACCAGGGCAGACGAGTTCTGGGGTGTTTAGTGTGAGGTGCCAGCAACCCATGCTGTGCAAGAGATTGCAGGGAATCTACATCTATCTACCTGCCACGCATAGGAGCTGCATGGTGAATCTCACGGCCCATGCAAAGCACAGATATTCCTAGGACCCTTCACCAGTCCATACAGAGGGGATAACTTATACATTTCTACCACCTCCGAGAAGGAGAGAATCTATCTGTCAGAAAGGAGCAGTTTAAAGAGGAGCCTTTCTGCAATCCTGGACCTTAAAGTTGGCCTCCGGTCAAGTCCAGTGCTCCGTGGTTTCCAAGCCACGTGTCTTAGGTCCGCGTCCGGCTGTCGGATACCGCGGCCCAGTAACCGCAAGTAACTACATTTCCCTCAAGGTAGTCACCCGCCGGGAGCCAACCAGTACAGATCCCTTCTGTAGCCATAATAAGGACTGTGTCTCCCCCAAAACCATAAACTGCATAGTCTGAGGAAAGTACTGTGTCAGCATCACTCCTCACAAGCATATCCTTGCAAGTCAGCTAACAAGGGGTCCTCCTCACATGCACACTCCACTATACTTGTAATGAGATGCTGCATTGCTGTGAATTATTGCTGCACTTTATGGAAGTTCTCAGTAAAGAGACTTTTGGTTAGCAGAGGACTATGTCTGATTTTGCTTTCCATTTTTTTGACAATTGACTTTGTGCGTGTCCTAAGAGAGGTGCCCAGGGTAGGACCCCACTGCCGCAACTGTGACATCACTAATAAACCAGCCATTAGGGGGACTACTACCCCCATCAGGTCCTCTCATAACATCTGCATCCTCTGGGATACCACACAATGCTCTGCTGTAGTGATGTTGATCCTGTACTTGCTTCCCTAATATCAGTCAAACAGGCATATTGAACTAGGTTGTGCCAGCTCCGGACTAGCCTACCTGGCACTTTTCCCCCTACCCTTCCTTTTAACTGTTATCCAGCTACTGATCTCTGGGTCCTGTGTGTGCCCACTTCCACCACCCACTATCCCTCTGGCCCCAGTTAGTGACGGCTCAGTGAGCTCTAAACTCCTCTCCAGGTTTAATCTTCTAATTACTAGAACTCATTTTGTGACTTCTGAAAATAATTTGTTTGAGCAAAACCTATTTAGGGGCTTCATAACAAAGGGGGTGAAAAAACAACTTTTCATTTTATAAGGTTTTTTTTTTGTTTTGTTTTTTAACTAGGTATTTTTTTTTTATTCCACTTTAGCAAGTTGGACTATTTTGTCACATCTACAGTGAAGGAAATAAGTATTTGATCCCTTGCTGATTTTGTAAGTTTGCCCACTGTCAAAGACATGAACAGTCTAGAATTTTTAGGCTAGGTTACTTTTACCAGTGAGAGATAGATTATATATAAAAAAAAAACAGAAAATCACATTGTCAAAATTATATATATTTATTTGCATTGTGCACAGAGAAATAAGTATTTGATCCCCTACCAACCATTAAGAGTTCAGCCTCCTCCAGACCAGTTACACGCTCAAAATCAACTTGGTGCCTGCATTAAAGACAGCTGTCTTAAATGGTCACCTGTATAAAAGACTTCTGTCCACAGACTCAATTAATCAGTCTGACTCTAACCTCTACAACATGGGCAAGACCAAAGAGCTTTCTAAGGATGTCAGGGACAAGATCATAGACCTGCACAAGGCTGGAATGGGCTACAAAACCATAAGTAAGACGCTGGGTGAGAAGGAGACAACTGTTGGTGCAATAGTAAGAAAATGGAAGACATACAAAATGACTGTCAATCAACATCGATCTGGGGCTCCATGCAAAATCTCACCTCGTGGGGTATCCTTGATCCTGAGGAAGGTGAGAGCTCAGCCGAAAACTACATGGGGGGAACTTCTTAATGATCTCAAGGCAGCTGGGACCACAGTCACCAAGAAAACCATTGGTAACACATTACGCCGTAATGGATTAAAATCCTGCAGTGCCCGCAAGGTCCCCATGCTCAAGAAGGCACATGTACAGGCCCGTCTGAAGTTTGCAAATGAACATGTTAGGGATCTGCCAGGTACTTCATCTAGCTATACTCCTGGGATTAATCAATCCACACCTGAGGCCAGACCTGCTCGACTGACACCATCTCCCACCAACCAGGGTGGCAGGCTCAGGAGTGGGAGAGCCTATCGCGGCCTGGTCTCTCGGAGTTAGCTCCGCCCCCTGCCCTTTATTACCTGCCCTGTGCTCTCCCTCAGTGCTTGTAATTCTTTTGGATTCCTGGCCCCACTGCTGCTTGCTCCAGCCTGCTTCTGCCGTGCTTCTGCCTTGCTGCAGTTCTGCTTGACCTGCTTGCTTGCCCTGGCTTGCTTCTGTCTCCGTGCCTGCTCGGGTGTACTCACTTCGTCCTGTTCCTGACTGTTCGTTCGCCGCCCCGTTTCCTCGTGGCGTTCCGTGGCTACTGCCCCTTCCCTTGCGTGTTCCCTGTTTGTCTTCCTGTGCACATAGCCAGCGTAGGGACCGCCGCCCAGTTGTACCTCGTCGCTTAGGGCGGGTCGTTGCAAGTAGGCAGGGACAGGGCGGTGGGTAGATTAGGGCTCACTTTCCCTTCACCTCCTTCCTGCCATTACATAATTACAAGCCCTTACCTAGTCTACCATTTCTCCTACGCTGACGCTATCATGGACCCCCTTGAGACCCTGACCCAGCAGATGCAGGGCCTCTCCCTACAGGTCCAGGCCCTGGCCCAAAGGGTCAATCAGGGTGACGCTGCTTTAGTAGTACCCCTCACCTCACCTCTAGAACCCGACCTCAAGTTACCTGACCGGTTTTCAGGGGACCGTAAGACGTTTCTCTCCTTCCGGGAGAGTTGCAGACTGTATTTCCGCCTAAAGCCCCACTCCTCAGGTTCCGAGAACCAGCGGGTGGGTATCATCATATCCCGACTCCAGGAAGGGCCCCAAGAGTGGGCCTTCTCCTTGGCTCCTGACGCCCCTGAACTTTCCTCTGTTGATCGTTTTTTCTCTGCCCTCGGACTCATTTACGACGAGACTGACAGGACTGCTTTAGCCGAGAGTCAGCTGGTGACCTTACGTCAGGGTAGGAGACCGGTTGAGGAATACTGTTCTGATTTTAGGAAGTGGTGCGTAGCTTCTCAGTGGAACGATCCGGCCCTAAGGTGCCAGTTTAGGTTAGGATTATCTGACGCCCTGAAGGATCTGCTGGTTAGCTACCCCTCGCCTGACTCCCTTGACCAGGTTATGGCCCTAGCAGTACGACTTGACCGACGTCTCAGGGAACGTCAGCTAGAACGCTTCAGTGTGCTCCCCTCTGACTTTTCTGCGATTCCCCCCGAGGTCCCGTCTCCTCGCCCCTCCACGGAGGACTCGGAGGTACCTATGCAACTCGGGGCCTCCATGTCCCCTCGACAACGTAGGGAGTTTCGCAGAATGAATGGTCTCTGCTTCTACTGTGGGGACGACAAGCATCTACTGAACACCTGTCCCAGTTGCAAGAATAAGAAGCCGGAAAACTTCCGCGCCTAAGTGATCATCGGGGAGGTCACTTGGGCGCACAGGTATTTCCCGTTAATGTGAAACGCAATAAAATTTTGCTTCCCTTTCAGGTCTCGTTTGCTGGCCGGTCTGCCACGGGCAGTGCTTTCGTGGATTCTGGCTCATCTGCTAATATCATGTCTGTGGAATTTGCTATGTCTCTAAAGATGCCTTGTATTGATTTACCTTATCCCATCCCTGTAGTAGGAATCGACTCAACCCCCCTTGCTAATGGTTATTTTACTCAGCATACTCCTGTTTTTGAACTCCTGGTTGGCTCCATGCATTTGGAGCAGTGCTCTGTACTGGTGATGCAGGGATTATCGTCTGATCTGGTATTAGGTCTTCCCTGGTTGCAGTTGCATAATCCCACATTTGATTGGAATACTGGGGATCTCACCAAATGGGGTAATGAATGTCTTATGTCATGTCTTTCTGTTAACTCTATTTCTCCCCGGGAGGAGGTAAACACGCTTCCTGAGTTTGTTCAGGACTTCGCCGATGTGTTTTCTAAGGAGGCCTCCGAGGTGTTGCCCCCCCATAGAGATTACGATTGCGCTATCGATTTGGTGCCTGGTGCCAAGCTTCCTAAGGGTAGGATATTTAATCTTTCATGTCCTGAACGTGAAGCGATGAGGGTGTATATCCAAGAATGCCTGGCCAAGGGTTTCATTCGCCCCTCGACTTCTCCTGTAGGTGCTGGCTTCTTCTTCGTGGGGAAGAAGGATGGTGGTCTTAGGCCGTGCATTGATTATCGTAACCTGAATAAGGTCACCGTAAGGAACCAGTACCCACTTCCTTTGATTCCGGATCTTTTTAATCAGGTTCAGGGAGCCCAATGGTTTTCTAAGTTCGATCTACGGGGGGCATATAACCTTATCCGCATCAAAGAGGGGGATGAGTGGAAAACTGCGTTCAACACACCCGAGGGTCATTTCGAATACCTGGTCATGCCCTTTGGGTTGTGTAATGCCCCTGCTGTCTTCCAGAATTTTATTAATGAAATCCTGAGAGAGTACCTGGGTAATTTTCTTGTTGTGTACCTTGATGACATACTGGTGTTTTCCAAGGACTGGTCCTCCCACGTGGAGCATGTCAGGAAGGTGCTCCAGGTCCTTCGGGAGAATAATCTGTTTGCTAAGACTGAAAAATGTGTCTTTGGGGTACAGGAGATACCATTTTTAGGGCAAATCCTCACTCCTCATGAATTCCGCATGGACCCTGCCAAGGTTCAAGCTGTGGCGGAATGGGTCCAACCTGCCTCCCTTAAGGCGTTACAGTGTTTTTTAGGGTTCGCCAACTATTACAGGAGATTTATTGCCAACTTCTCGGTCGTCGCTAAGCCTCTTACGGACCTTACCCGCAAGGGTGCCGATGTCCTCCATTGGCCCCCTGAGGCCGTCCAGGCCTTTGAGACTCTCAAGAAGTGCTTTATCTCGGCCCCCGTGCTGATTCAGCCCAACCAAGAGGAGCCATTTATTGTGGAGGTTGACGCTTCCGAGGTGGGAGTGGGGGCCGTCTTGTCCCAGGGTACCAGCTCCCTCACCCATCTCCGCCCCTGTGCTTACTTCTCTAGGAAGTTTTCGCCCACGGAGAGTAACTATGATATTGGTAACCGCGAACTTCTAGCCATTAAATGGGCTTTTGAGGAGTGGCGACACTTCCTGGAGGGGGCCAGACACCAGGTAATGGTCCTTACGGATCACAAGAATCTGGTTTTCCTAGAATCGGCCCGGAGGCTTAATCCTAGACAAGCTCGGTGGGCACTATTCTTTACCAGATTTAATTTCTTGGTTACCTATAGGGCTGGGTCCAAGAATATTAAGGCTGACGCTCTGTCACGTAGTTTCATGGCCAATCCTCCTTCCGAGAAGGATCCCGCTTGTATTTTACCCCCTGGTATAATCGTCTCTGCCACGGATTCTGATTTAGCTTCTGATATCGCGGCTGATCAGGGTGCAGCTCCCGGGAACGTCCCTGGGGACAAACTGTTTGTTCCCCTGCAATACCGGCTGAGGGTACTCAGGGAAAACCATGACTCCGCTCTATCTGGTCATCCTGGCATCTTGGGCACCAAACACCTCATTACCAGAAACTATTGGTGGCCTGGGTTGCCTAAAGATGTTAGGGCTTACGTCGCCGCTTGTGAGGTTTGCGCTAGGTCCAAAACCCCTAGGTCCCGACCTGCGGGCCTACTACGTTCCTTGCCCATTCCCCAGAGACCTTGGACCCATATCTCCATGGATTTTATCACCGATTTGCCTCCATCTCAGGGCAAGTCGGTGGTGTGGGTGGTAGTCGACCGCTTCAGCAAGATGTGCCACTTTGTGCCCCTTAAGAAGCTACCTAACGCCAAGACGTTAGCTTCTTTGTTTGTGAAACACATCCTGCGTCTCCATGGGGCCCCAGTCAATATCGTTTCTGACAGAGGGGTACAATTTGTTTCCTTATTTTGGAGAGCTTTTTGTAAAAAGTTGGAGATTGATCTGTCCTTCTCCTCCGCCTTCCATCCCGAAACTAATGGCCAAACGGAAAGGACCAACCAATCTCTGGAACAATATTTAAGGTGTTTCATCTCTGACTGTCAATTCGATTGGGTCTCATTCCTTCCCCTTGCTGAATTTTCCCTGAATAACCGGGTCAGTAACTCGTCAGGGGTCTCCCCGTTTTTCTGTAATTTCGGGTTTAACCCAAGGTTCTCCTCCGTCTCCCCTGGTTGTTCCAATAATCCTGAGGTAGAGGAGGTTCATCGGGAACTGTGCACTGTCTGGGCCCAGGTTCAGAAGAACCTAGAGGCGTCCCAGAGCGCACAAAAGATTCATGCGGATAGTAGACGTTCTGCTAACCCCCGGTTTGTCGTCGGGGATTTGGTCTGGTTGTCGTCCAGGAACTTGCGCCTTAAGGTCCCGTCCAGGAAGTTTGCTCCCCGATTTATTGGACCTTATAAGATCATTGAAGTCCTCAACCCTGTATCCTTCCGTCTGGAGCTCCCCCCATCCTTTCGCATACATGACGTCTTCCATGCCTCCCTCCTTAAACGCTGCTCCCCGTCCTGGTCCCCCTCGAGGATACCTCCTGTTCCCGTTCTCACCCCTGAGGGGGTGGAATTCGAGGTGGCCAAGATTATGGACAGTAGGATGGTCCAGGGCTCCCTCCAGTACCTGGTCCATTGGAGAGGATACGGGCCGGAGGAGAGGACTTGGGTACCTGCCCGTGATGTTCACGCTGGGGTATTGATCAGGAGGTTCCACCTCCTCTTCCCCACTAAACCGGGTCCCCTTAGTAAGGGTCCGGTGGCCCCTCATAAAAGGGGGAGTACTGTTAGGGATCTGCCAGGTACTTCATCTAGCTATACTCCTGGGATTAATCAATCCACACCTGAGGCCAGACCTGCTCGACTGACACCATCTCCCACCAACCAGGGTGGCAGGCTCAGGAGTGGGAGAGCCTATCGCGGCCTGGTCTCTCGGAGTTAGCTCCGCCCCCTGCCCTTTATTACCTGCCCTGTGCTCTCCCTCAGTGCTTGTAATTCTTTTGGATTCCTGGCCCCACTGCTGCTTGCTCCAGCCTGCTTCTGCCGTGCTTCTGCCTTGCTGCAGTTCTGCTTGACCTGCTTACTTGCCCTGGCTTGCTTCTGTCTCCGTGCCTGCTCGGGTGTACTCACTTCGTCCTGTTCCTGACTGTTCGTTCGCCGCCCCGTTTCCTCGTGGCGTTCCGTGGCTACTGCCCCTTCCCTTGCGTGTTCCCTGTTTGTCTTCCTGTGCACTTAGCTAGCGTAGGGACCGCCGCCCAGTTGTACCTCGTCGCTTAGGGCGGGTCGTTGCAAGTAGGCAGGGACAGGGCGGTGGGTAGATTAGGGCTCACTTTCCCTTCACCTCCTTCCTGCCATTACAGAACATCTGGATGATTCTGAGAGTGATTGGGAGAAGGTGCTGTGGTCAGATGAGACTAAAATTGAGCTCTTTGGCATTAACTCAACTCGCCGTGTTTGGAGGAAGAGAAATGCTGCCTATGACCCAAAGAACACCGTCCCCACTGTCAAGCATGGAGGTGGAAACATTATGTTTTGGGGGTATTTCTCTGCTAAGGGCATAGGACTACTTCACCGCATCAATGGGAGAATGAATAGAGCCATGTACCGGCAAATCCTTCCCTCCACCAGGACATTAAAAATGGCTCGTGGCTGGGTCTTCCAGCACGACAATGACCCGAAACATACAGCCAAGGCAACAAAGGAGTGGCTCAAAAAGAAGCACATTAAGGTCATGGAGTGGCCTAGACAGTCTCCAGACCTTAATCCCATCGAAAACTTATGGAGGGAGCTGAAGATCCGAGTTGCCAAGCGACAGCCTTGAAACCTTAATGATTTACAGATGATCTGCAAAGAGGAGTGGGCCAAAATTCCATCTAACGTGTGCAAACCTCATCATCAACTACAAAAAAGTCTGACTGCTGTGCTTGCCAACAAGGGTTTTGCCACCAAGTATTAAGTCTTGTTTGCCAAAGGGATCAAATACTTGTTTCTCTGTGCACAATGCAAATAAATATATATAATTTTGACAATGTGATTTTCTGTTTTTTTTTAAAATATAATCTATCTCTCACTGGTAAAATTAACCTAGCCTAAAAATTCTAGACTGTTCATGTCTTTGACAGTGGGCAAACTTACAAAATCAGCAAGGGATCAAATACTTATTTCCTTCATTGTATTACATAAAATCAAATTTTAAATCTATAACATAAAATCAAATTTTAAATTAATTTTAATTCCAGGTTTTAATGCAAGAAAACAAAAAACACACAAAGAGGTGAATACTTTTGCATTGTATATTAAAAAAACAATAATTATTTTAAAAAATTATACATATGTTATAGATATTTATGTTGTCGGCATAGGAGGTGAACTATAAAACAAACTATTTCTACCAACATTATTAAATCACTTTGACCAAAAAAGCCTTTTAGAAAATAGATAATAAACGTGTTCGTCTGAAATTTAAGTTTAGCAAAGTGAAGATTGAACAGATTAATAATAATGGGAACAGAGAATAACGTTTTAAAATACTTTAAAATGTGAGCTGTGAAACGTTATTAAATAAGAGAAAGTAAACTTTGATTGCCTCAAATTATTTTGAAATATTCATTTTCACCATCCACCATCTATTACAAAGAAGAAAGATGAATAGGGAGTGTTATAAAAGAGAAAGAGCTTTGAGCGAATACGTAAATTTGCAGTTAAGTGTTATTACAAAGGGAATTTGACCTAGCTGTTAAACTGATTTCTTAATAGTTGAAATAACGTGCACATGATACGTCCAATAAGGGATTTATTCATGATTTAGGTATATTTCTAAATATTAGATAAGTTACTTTTTGTGGTTAATATTTTTTAGCTGAATATTATTTTTCTAATAATTTTTTTTGTAGGATATGTAATGATTTATATAGGGAAAATTAAATCAATTGTGACAGTAGTTGCAGACTAAAAGATGGCGATACACATGTCGGAAAAAAAGAAGACAATGGCATGTTGGATTTCAACATACCTGATCCTTTGTTCCCAGAGGACATACACCTCTGGCAGTGGCATATTCCCCTCATCCCAATAAAAAAAAAAAAGCATGCACGCTCAGCAGAAATGGGAACTGATGTGATGTCAAGCAGTACAGAAGTTGTCAAAGGAGATGCAGATGCGGTGCCAAGGGTGAGGCGTAAATGTAGTCTGGCAGAGTGTAGTCAGACAAGTCAATGTTCAGTTACGGTGATGTAATACAGCGAATGTGCGGTACACCGGGGCTAAGCAAAAGAGAAATCAAACAAGCGGGGTTAAACAAGAGTAAATAAAGTTCTTCTTCTTTATTGCCTGGGCGGCTGAACACTCTGCACATGCATCTACCGGTGACCTGACATCCCCTAGAGGGGAGGAAGAGACGGAAATGGAGCGTGGAATTGTAATTATGTGAATGGTGCCTTACTATTTCTCTCCCAGAGGTCCTGATGATTATCTACCTTTTCCTAAAATAAAGAGGTTCCCTGGTCTTTTTCTGGCAGCTCATAAAGTAACTCTTCCATCACCCTCTGTTCCAGCGTCGCAGTTTGCGTGTTGCCCAGCCTATCACTCTTTACTTATTGAAGCGTACTGCAACATGATCACCGCAGCAAATTGCTGGGAATGATGGCACTCAAACAGCAGGGTCTTAAAGAGTTTAGCTTGGGTTTCATTTATATTTATTACATACACAGCTACCAGAATGAAATGTTTCAAGCCTCGAAAACCCCTTTAAGTTATATAATAGCACTTCCTTCCCTAGTCCCTATACCTTATTTGTGTAACGGAGGTGCTCAGCCTATTCAGCTTACCTATGTATATTGCTTTCATTTGTGGAGGTTAATATGTGTGTCTTACTATTGAGTACCCTGTGGCATATGATATTATTGGCAATAGAGTATTTGGAGTATTTCTTCCAATACTGATAGGTGCATACATTTCATTGATATTTCATAAGGGAAACATTTTTTCTGCCAATTCTACTTATTGTATATTGGGGCTCTCCCTTCTTATGAGAAGAACGCCTTTTAACATTTCCCGCCAACTTATAATAATAAAGATATATACATGAAGCATATTTCCCCCATATATTCTCACAGCCATTATGTGTATTAGAATCCTTTTTTGTGACAAGCTGCTTGCCTTCATCAGGAGTACATGATCAGGACAAGAATGTTTCCATTCAATGACAAGCCGCAAGTATGGATTTAAAAAACTGCAAGAAATGGATACACAATGCATATTAGAAAGTTGCTGAACTTCTTCATTGTACAATAAATACGCTTTATTTCCATAAAATCAGACATTTTCTTTAAGAATTAGATCAGAAGTGATATTAATGCTTTAGGGGTTTTATTTTGTTTCATAAGGGTAAATTAAAGATGTACAGAACCTGAGTACTAGTTGATTCCACTGAGTATGTTAGATTTAAAAACAACAAGTGTTTCAGAAACGCATAGTCTGTTTTAAGTTTTTGGAAGGCTTTTGGATTGCCCCAGTGTATTATTTGACCTAGATTTTTAATGTCCATTATTGCAGTTTGGAATTAACAAGAACTAGGGAAACCGTTAATTACACAAGTTTATTACATGCAGATGCATTCTATTTAAAGAAGAAATGCTATACTTCAAAGCCTTAGTGTCGAGGGCTTTTTTGTTCTTCCATTTTACCACACTATAACACTGCTGTTTATTCTGTCTGGTTGTCTTTCATATCTTTCATTGATGAGAGCAAACAAGCCGGATACAGCTGTTTGCTGTTGGAAAAGAATTGATTCACCAACTTTTTATTTTTTTGCAAAGTTATGTCTGGTGGCCCTAATCAGAGACACCTGCAGAGAGCGTCCCACACAGTATATAGATATACTGTAACTGCTATATATTAGCAGTATTATGTAATGACATATGGTTTGCACTAATCTATATTCAGTGGAGCACCCAATTGCAGTGGATAGAGTCCAGCAATCCACCCAGAAATACATATATAAAGATTATATGCAATGGGGCTACACACTGTACTGTCCGGATAAAAATTAAACACACTGTCTCTAGAAAAAGTTCATCACCATCCCCAATATCAAGGAGGTTAGATCTAGTAGATGAAGTATCAGAAAAAACGTGATTTTTCTACTGCATGGTCTCCCAGCCTTCACATAAAGTGGTTCTGCAGAGGATAAAAGCAGAGAAACATAGCACAGACTGCAGCGTTGGGTATTTTGGTACTTTATTCCATATACTTCCTGCCCCAGAAGAAGCTGGACAAGGCGAAACCCAGGATCGGGCAGGAGAGGCTTGGCGTGCAACGTGGATATTTTTAATATTTAGGAGCGCTTTTTACTTTGTCACTTTGTGAGTTTATGGAATAAAGTACCAAAATATTTTATCCAACGCTGCAGTCTACGTTACATGTGTTTGCTTTTATCCTTTGCAGAACCACTTTATGTGAAGGCTGGGAGACCACGCAGTAGAAACGCCAAGTGTGTTCTGATACTTCATCTACCACATCTAACCTCCTTGATATTGGGGATGGTGAGGATTTTTTTCTGGAGACAGTGTGTTGAATTTTTATCTGAACTATACAGTGTGTAGCCCCTTTGCATATAATCTTTATATATTAGCAGTATTGGTTGCATATTTGGAAAATAAGGTAACTATTATGTGTCTTATGATCGTAGATAAAGAAGAAGGCACATTATACCAACAGTAGGTATTTGTGTTTTAAAGAAGCTAGATAATATACAATTTTAGTTGCAAAATTGTGTCAGGTCAACATTTGGAAATGTAGTAACCTTCAATGATAGTTATATGAGATGAAGCAATTCAAGTGGTACTGGTCAAATTAAATAAATACACCGACTTAACTGGGCTTGTTTATTCACTTTAAATTAATCTCTCAAAATCAGTGGCTTTATTTTACAAATTAGAGAAGGGATAAGTCGATTTACAAACCAAATCTTTACTCTCCAAAATATTTCCACAATTTTCTTTACTCTGGACCTTTATTCTGTAGAATGACGCAAGTTCTAAGTCAAACCTAAGTCTTAGGTGTCTCAGTTATTAATAGAAAATGCTAATAGTGCTTCCTTGCTTGGCCATCTGTGGTTAGACATTAATTGCTGCTGACTAGTTGAACTTTTGTTTTAATTTCATTGTGCAGATACAGACAGTATGTTGTCTTTTCCGTTATTTTATGCCTCACGTTGCACTCTGGGAAAGGCAGTCAGTCATTTTCAACAAATAGTTCTGCATAAATAATGGATATGTTAAATGCACAATTATCTTTAATGGTGTGTGGCTTTTTTGTATAAATGTTTAAATATGCAAAAAACCTAAAATGTTCAGTTGGTCAGCATATTAATTTTGAGAAAATTTTGCTATGTAGAAAAAAATCTTAAATACTGTTAATGTTAATTTTGTCAAGCAATTGTCATACCCAGGCTTGAAGATATATAATGCTATAATTATACATGGATGCTAATTGCGTCCATGTATGAATATTTATTGTCTGGCAAGGCTGTATATTGAGAAGGGTTCAAGCAGCTGCATTGCCTCATGACAGTGGGGTGAAGTTTTGAAAAATGAACGTTAGTGAGCAGACAAAAAGTGATGCTAATTTACTAAGAATTTACACAGGATGTTTGTCTCTTAAGGCCACATGCACATGATGCGCATTATCCTGTAAACAATCTGCAGCGTAATACAGTACCAGCAGAGGCGTAGCTAACGGTTTAGCACAGGGGGGGCAAAACATTTCTGAATGGGCCACAAACCAGTCGGCCCCCCTAATGCATGTTTACAACTGAAGAGGCGCACTCTAATTATATACCAGCCATCATCCCTGTATATAACCCCCATCATCTCTGTATGTAACCCCCATTATCCCTGAATATACCAGCCATCATCCATGTATATAACCCTGATCATACCTGTATATACCAGCCATCATCATCTCTGTATACAGCAGCCTGGCTATTATATACAGGTAAGATGGGGGTTATAAACAGGGACGATGGCTGGTATATAAAGGGATGATGGGGATCATATAAAGGGATGATGGCTGGTATACACAGTATAATCAGTCTGCACCTGCTCCTAAGTCTGAGAGAGTGACACGATCTTCTACCAGTCAGGCTGGGAGGCTGAGGAGTGGGAGAGCCTATCACAGCCTGGCCAGACGGAGCTAGCTCCCGCCATCTGTCTATTTATACCTGCATTTCCTGCTCCTCCTTTGCCTGTGATTCTTTTCTGTTTCCTGGCTCTGCTGCTCCTGCTATGATTATTGACCTTGCTTCATTTTTGACCCTGACTTTACTGACTACGCTCCTGCTCTGCGATTTGTACCTCGTACACTCCTGGTTTGACTCGGCTCGCTCACTACTCTTGTTGCTCACTGTGTTGCCGTGGGCAACTGCCCCATTTCCCTTAGCTTCTGTGTACCCTTGTCTGTTTGTCTGTCGTGCACTTATTGAGCGTAGGGACCGTCGCCCAGTTGTACGCCGTCGCCTAGGACGGGCCGTTGCAAGTAGGCAGGGACTGAGTGGCGTGTAGATTAGGGCTCACCTGTCTGTCTCCCTACCCCGTCATTACAATACCACCCATCATCTCACTGCAGATTATATAGTGACTACAGTACTGATTAGAGGCAGAATAAACATTTACATTAAGTGACTCACCGGTGACGTCTTTTCAGGTTCTATTTGTTCTTTTTCTGTTTCCTTCTCCATCCGGTCCAGACCTCTAAGATGACTTCTCCCGGCCACAGCCCATTTCTGCAGTTTGCCGCTCAGCTTCTCACTTTTCAAACATTTCTGCACCTATAAACGAAGATTAAATTCTCATGGTGCCACACACTGTGCACCTAAATATAATAGCGCCATACACTGTGTGCCTGAATATAATAGCACCTTACACCGTGTCCAACACACACACAGTGCTCCCTGTAGATAGTTCCCCCCATAGATCCCCCTGTAGATAGTACACACATACAGCCCCTGTTGATAGTGACCCAGATATAGCCCCCCTGTAGATAGTGCCCCACATATAGCCCCCTGTAGATAGCCCTCTACATATAGCCCTTCCTGTAGATAGTGCCCCACATATAGCCCCCCCATATATAGTGCCCCACATATAGCCGCCCCTGTATATAGTGCCCCACATATAGCCCCCCTGTAAATTGTGCCCAACATATAGCCCCTCCTCTTGATAGTGCCCCACATATTGCCTCCCCTGTAGATTATACCCGACATATAGCTCCACCCCGTAGATAATGCCGCTCACACATTTAAGTGAAAAAAAAACAACTTTACATACTCACCTTGATCCCGTCCCCGCGCCATCCTGTGTCAATACAGGCCTGCTCTCTTCTGAGCAGGCCTGCTAGGGCTGAACGATGCTTGCGTCATTGAAGGGTGCTGATTGGCAGGGCAGAAAGACTTGCCCCGCCAATCAGGGCGCGTCTTTGAAAAGCGCTGATTGTCAGGGCAGAATGACTTGCCCGTCAATCAGCGCCTTTCAACAATGGAAGCGCCGCAATTACGTCATCACACCGCTAGCGCCATTGAAAGGTGCTGATTGGCAAGGCATAATGTGTAGAGCAGTGCCGTCTGTTCCTTTCTGTTCATCAATAAGTTATATGTACAGATGTAGCCGTCTTTATCTTGACTTTTAACGCATTAAATACACAGTGGAAAGATCCTTTATCAATGACTTTCTTAAAGAGGCTCTGTCACCAGATTTTGCAACCCCTATCTGCTATTGCAGCAGATAGGCGCTGCAATGTAGATTACAGTAACGTTTTTATTTTTAAAAAACTAGCATTTTTGGCCAAGTTATGACCATTTTTGTATTTATGCAAATGAGGCTTGCAAAAGTCCAAGTGGGCGTGTTTAAAGTAAAAGTCCAACTGGGCGTGTATTATGTGCATACATCGGGGCGTTTTTACTACTTTTACTAGCTGGGCGTTCTGATGAGAAGTATCATCCACTTCTCTTCAGAACGCCCAGCTTCTGGCAGTGCAGACAGCGTGTACTCGAGAGATCACGCTGTGTCGTCACTCACAGGTCCTGCATCGTGTCGGACGAGCGAGGACACATCGGCACCAGAGGCTACAGTTGATTCTGCAGCAGCATCGGCGTTTGCAGGTAAGTCGATGTAGCTACTTACCTGCAAACGCTGATGCTGCTGCAGAATCAACTGTAGCCTCTGGTGCCGATGTGGCCGACACGATGCAGGACCTGGGGCAGGAAGTGAGTGATGTCACAGCGTGATCTCTCGAGAACACGCTGTGTGTCTGCACTGCCAGAAGCTGTGCGTTCTGAAGAGAAGTGGATGATACTTCTCGTCAGAACGCCCAGCTAGTAAAAGTAGTAAAAACGCCCCGATGTACACACATAATACACGCCCAGTTGGACTTTTACTTTAAACACGCCCACTTGGACTTTTGCAAGCCTCATTTGCATAAATACAAAAATGGTCATAACTTGGCCAAAAATGCTCGTTTTTTTAAAATAAAAACGTTACTGTAATCTACATTGCAGCGCCTATCTGCTGCAATAGCAGATAGGGGTTGCAAAATCTGGTGACAGAGCCTCTTTAATGCCTTTTGTTGTGTGTTATCTGTTAACTGCATCTGAATAATGTCCGACTGCATGCAGTTAATGACCGCGCTGACAAAGTTGTTGCTGAACTGCTTGTGTTTTTGCTAACAGTTCTGCAATGCATTGTAATGAACTATATACAGGAAGCACCTAACAAACTTCAACACGGGTGAAAACTATGTCTATCAATTATTTCCTTTAAAAACGCAACAGAATTGCAGCATTAGAGACAAAAAACGCATACAGTTGACTGCATGCGGTTTTCAAATACAACAAAACTGCAACAAATCACGTCAACCCTAACGCCAAAATAGGCTTGGCCCTTGAAGATTTAAGGGTTATCCTAGTATAGCAATTATTCCCAGTTATTACATGTTAAATTGTTTGTATTTGCAAATGTCATCAAAATGGTTTGTTTAAATGACATAACACAGGTATGGATTGACGCCGTACAGTATTAGTCATAATTTAACATCTTGTATCAAACATTTGTCTCTTCGTTTCTTAAAATCATGGCATGTTCCTGTTTCTGAGGAGTATATCTAAAAAGGGTTGATGATTGATGTGTAAAAGATTCCTGCCTTCTCTCCGCTGAATGTTTGAATTTGAGGTTGCCATGGTGATGGTGGATGTAACTGTCTGCAACTTTTAGTTTTTAGATTAAATGCTTAGAAATTGCAATAATGCCAGCTGAATACACGCGGCAGTCCAGATAGTGAGCATGTTGAGATTTCCCTGTTTTTAGGCACAGGCACCAGCAAGCTATCAGTATTAAAGCTATTCTTACAGGTTGCTCACTTTATACGGCTTCTAGTAAACAAAAGCTTTATATCAATAAAATAAAGATGTTATTTAATATCTAAGTCACGTTCCTCCAATGTTAAAAGAACAGCAAGGATTGTGCCGCTCTCTC
The DNA here is from genome assembly GCF_050947455.1 of Rhinoderma darwinii. Lineage (NCBI taxonomy): Eukaryota > Metazoa > Chordata > Amphibia > Anura > Rhinodermatidae > Rhinoderma > Rhinoderma darwinii. The sequence continues at coordinate 119,437,944 of NC_134690.1, forward strand.
CATGTGCCCCATCACATTCTTGCAACTCAGAGAAGTTGAAGAGGATATAGGAAAAAACAACTACTTTATTATTCCAAAAATTCTGGTTTTTATTTACGTTCCTTGAACACAATAGTAACAGTATTTAGGGAAAATATAAAAACAGGAAATGTCAAATAGGGCAGCAAATGGTACTAACGCCTCGGGGGCAATGTATGTATGTGGGACTAAAGGAAAAAAGAATCAATTGTTGCAAAAAATCATCGCTGTAAATTGCACAATTAAAAGCATTCAGCTGCCATTATAATATAGGGTTTGAAGCTACATATCACAGCTTCCAAGCCATTTAATACATGTTTCCCTTTGGCAGTGAGTGAGTACATGAGTGCAGTCCCTGTCTGTTTATGCCGAGCACATTAAATAGCACTTGGCAATACACCACAAGCAGATGCAATGTTGGCCATTAAAGCTTGGCATTGATATGTTTCAGGGCAAGAGAGGAGTTAAAAACTATCCTCAATTACAAATTCATATTCCAAAAAATGAGCACATATAAAATACCTTAAAGGCTATGAAAATCTTTGGAAGTGATTTTTTTTTTAAATAAATAAAATGTCAGTGTGTTTTGTGCAACTTTCAAATTAGCTTTTATTAAAAATAGTTTTTACTTTTTGAGATACAGCTGCTTTGTATCCTGTATACAGAGCAGCTGTAAGGTTCGCTGAATCCTGTATCCGTCAGGTCCTATATATTAGACACTCCCACAAATTACCCCATTTTAAAACCGCACCCCTCAAAGTATTCAAAACAGAATTTAAAAAGTTTCTTAACCCTTTAGGCTTTTCACAGGAATTATAGCAAAGTGGATGTGAAATTTACAAATTTCATATTTTTTTGGAGAAATTCCATTTTACTATTTTTTTCTGTCATACAGAAGGTTTTACCAGAGAAATACAAATCAATATTTATTGCCCAGATTCTGCCGTTTTTATATATCCCACACGTGGCCCTAGTATGCTAATGGACTGAAACACAGGCCTCAGAAGCAAAGGATCACCTAGTGGATTTTGGGACCTTCTTTTTATTAGATTATATTTTAGGCACCACGTCAGGTTTGAAGAGGTCTTGTGGTGCCAAAACAAAGGAAACACCCCATAAAAGACCAGATTTTGGAAACTATCACCCACAAGGAACTTATCTAGGGATGTAGTGAGCATTTTTACCCTGTAGGAGCGTTTTCATAGATTTTATTAGAATTTGGACAGGAAAATGAAAAAAATCTAATTTTTCCAATAAGATGTCGTTTTAGCTAAAAAAAACAAAACTATTTCCACAATAATACGGAATAAAGGAGAAAAGTCCCCCCTTCACATTCGTAAAGCAACTTCTCCCAGGTACGGAAATACTCCATATGTGGTCATAAACCGCTGGGCACACAGTGGGGCTCAGAAGCCTTTTGGAGCACAGATTTTGCTGGATTGTTTTTTTTTGTACCATGTCGCTTTTGAAAAGTCCCTAAGGTACCAGTACAGTGGAAATTCCCTAAAAGTGACGCCATTCTGAAAACTACACCCATTGAGGAATTAATCTATGGGTGTAGTGAGCATTTTGACCCCCTTGGTGTTTCATAGACTTTATTAGATTTGGGAAGTGTTAGGCCTCCGGTTGCAATTGAAGACATCGGCATCTCAGCGATCGCTTCGCTAGGGTGACAGTTGGCTACAAACTCCTTAAATGCAGCGGTCGCTTTAGACCACTGCATTTAAGAGGTTAATGGACGGGATCGGAGCTAACTTCAGTCCCCGCCATTACATAACATACAGCTGACACCCACAGCTGATAGCACGGACTCAGCTTCTGAACCCGTGCCATTCATTTGTCATAAGTATACGACAAATTGCGGTAAGCACTAGCTTTCCATGACTTATACTTATGACAAAAGTCTGGAAGGGGTTAAAAGGGTTACATAGCCTTTAACCTTTCAAGGACTGAGACAATTTTAGCCTTAATGGGGTTTTCCTGGGACATTTTTTTTCCAAGCCGTGCAGCGCATGAGGAGTTTTAACAATAAGAGGCAAATGGGGCGGGCATTGAGGCGAAATCAAAGAATTCAAAGGGGCGGTCATTGAGGAGACTGTGGATCAATAGGATTCCTCAAACCCGGGTCTACGTCAGAAGTCCCTGGTTTGAGGCATCCTATTGGTCCACAGCCTCCTCAATGTCCGCTCCGTTCATTCTTTGCTTGCACTTCAATAGCGGCACCATTGTCAGTGCATGCATGCTATTGCTCCGTGAAAATTGAGGAATAGCATGCACAAAAAGAAAATGGTGCTGCTATTCAAATACGAGCAAAGAATGAACGGAGCTGACATTGAGGAGGCCGAGGACCAATAGAATGCTTCAAACCCGGGTGTACATCAGAAGTCTCGTTTTTGAGGCATCCTATTGATCCGCAGCCTCCTCAGTTTTCGCTCCGTTCATTCTTTGCTTTTACTTCAATAGCAGCACCATTTTATATCAAGTTATAATGGGGTACATATATTTAGGGATGATGGGGATCACATTAGATATCTGAGGGGCGGTCAAAGGATTCTGTGACCGCCCCTCAGATAAAGCAGGTGGGCGGGATAAACTAAAGGGGAAGGGAGAACTAGTGGGGGGCCAATAGACACAGAGGGGGCGGAATAATTAGTAAAGAACGGCCCTATGTCGTTACATAGGTCAGTGAGGTATCAACACAGGGCTGTGTGTATTCTAACTCTCGTGCACGAGTCTGTGTCAAGGGAAAAAAAGACACAGATGAAAAGCAGAACTTCTGGCAGGGCAGAGGTAGGGAGAATAGGAAGGAAAGTGTTCAGATTTAATACAGACTAAATACTAGCAACTTTATTAAATAGTTACATAGAATATTAGTTTAAAAATGTTGTGTCCCTGGAAAACGCCTTTAACCCCTTCCCACTCCATGACGTACTATTTCGTCATGATGAGCGCATCGTTCACACTCCTTGACGGAATAGTACGTCATCGGGGGGAACGGCCATTTCAGCCGTCCTCCCGGCACATACAGGAGCTGTGACAACTGCTCTCTCGTACAGCAGTTGCTGCAGCTCCTTCAGTGGGGACCGATCGCTGTGGTCCCCGCTGATTAACCCCTTAGAAGCCGCGTCCTGCTATATGATAGTCAGCGCCGGTGGTTGCTATGGCAACCTGAGGCTTAACAATGGCCTCCGGATATGCCATCTGCGGAAATCTATTGGGTCCTGACATAGTCAGGCCCCACTATGCTTGCTGTCAGCGAGTAGCTGACAGCTCTAATACACTGCACTACGCATGTAGTGCAGTGCATTAGAATTGTGATCCGGGCATCCTGCACTCAAGTCCCCTAGTGGGTCTAAATAAAAAGTTAAAAAAAGTTGTCTAAAAATAAAAAGCTTGAAAGTAATAAAAGTTAAAAATCTCCCTTTTTCACTTATCAGTCCTTTATTATAAAAAAAATACATAAATAAATAAACATGTACCCTAAAATGGTACTAATCATAACTACAGTTCATTACGCAAAAAATAATTCCTCACATGGCTTTCTTGATGAAAAAATAAAAAAAGTTATGGCTCATAGAATATGGCAACAAAAAAAGTAAATGATTTTTAATAAATAGTATTTTATTGTCCAAACGCCATAAGACATAAAAAAAACCTATAACTACGTATTGTATCGCCATAATCGTACCAACCCACAGAATAAAGTGAATATATTATAGTATATAATAATAATATAGTAATTTATAAAGTAATTTATAATGCACGGTGAACGCTGTAAAAAAAAAGGAATAAAAACCAATAGTAGAATTTCTTTTGTTAGCCCCCCTCCCCCCGCCTCTTAAAAAATAGAATAAAAACTGATCAAAAAGTTGCATGCACCCCATGAAAACTACAATGAATTCCTCAAGGGGTCTAGTTTCTAAAATGGGTCACTTTTAAGTTTTTTTTTTCTGTACTGGGACTTTAGAAGCTCTGCAAATGCGACATGGCGCTCAGAAACCAATCTAGCAAGATCTACATGCCAAATACCGCTCCTGCCTTTCTTAACTCTGCCGTTTGTCCAACCAGCAGTTTATGACCACATACGGGGTAAATATTGGGGCACTTTTTCTCCTTTATTCCTTGTCAAAATTAAAAATTTGTACCTATTATCAGAAAAATTAGATTTTAAATTGCACAGCCTATTTACACAAAATGCAGCACAAAACCTGTGGGATCTAAATGCCCACCATAACCCTCGATAAATTCCTTGAGGGATATAGTTTGCCAAATAGGGTCATTTTTTGGGAATTTCCACTGTTTCGACACCACAAGACCTCTTCAAACGGGACATGGTGCCTAATAAAAAGGAGGCCTCAAAATCCACTTGTGCTTCTTTGCTTCTTGAAGCCTGTGCTTCAGTCCATTAGCACACTAGGGCCACATGTGAGATATTTCTAAAAACTGCAGAATCTGGGCAATAAATATTGAGTTGCGTTTCTCTGGTAAGGCCTTCTGTTTTACAGAAAAAAAATTTGAATAAAAAGGATTTTCTGCCAAAAAAACAATTATTTGGAAATTAAGGGTTAAGAAACTTTCTAAATGCTGTTTTGAATACTTTGAGGGTCTAGCTTTTAAAATTGGGTGTTTTATGGGGGTTTCTAATATAGAAGGCGCTCAAAGCCATTTCAGAACATAACTGGTACCTAAAAAAAGTGGCTAGGTTCTTAAGGGGTTAAGGACCAAGACTTTTTTCCTCCTTGATTACGTCAGTCAGTCATAATTTTTTATTTTTAAGGCTAAGTAGCTATTTTAGGCCTTGTTTTTTGCGAGACTAGTTGTATTTTTTGGGCATGATTTTCAGACAAATATATGGTAGCATTTACTTTCTAGGATATTTTAGTACGGAGCAATGCATAAAAAGAACAATTCTGCCATTGATTTTTAATTTTTGCTATTTACGGCACTCACTGTTAAAATTAATATAAGGCATAACTATATTGCAGTCAAGATGAGTGTGAGGATATATAATAAGTATATGTTTTATATATTTTTGTGACTGATCAAAAAAAAATGTTTTTCTATTGTTTGCATTGCTGCGCAAATTTATTTTTCAACCAGTTTTTGTCATTTTCTTGTCCTATTAGGGGACATGTACTTTTAACAATTTACAAAGGCATCCGTTAGGGCCAAAAAATATTAATAGACAGTGCAGGGAACCTTTATTAGGCCTAGGGCTATCACGATTTCCCATTTAGCTCAGTGATCATATTATCGGAGCTGATAGTGACAGGACAAAGGGAGCCAACTCCCTTTATCCGCACCGTGATCAGCACTGATTGCGATGCTTTAGAGGTTAAAAGGACAGGATTAGAGCTCGGCCAATCCGTGGGAATTGGAGCAGGAGTCAATCACAGTCACACTCCTGAACCTGATCGGACATGCAAAGCTTTTGTACAAATGTGATCACCTATAACATATATGTATGTCATTGTGTGGAAACTACAGTACACACTGCCAATGATGTACTGGCATTTTACAATAAGGGAGTAAAGATACTATGCCCTCCAACATTAAAAAATCAAAACTAGGTACGTCTCTTACAAAAAAATAAAATAAATTATCTTTAAATAAATAATGTTATTAAGATTAAACACTTGAAACAATCTTCAGTTTTAGATTATATACAGATGTCAAGATATAAGAATGTCCTTGAAAAAGCGTTCTGAAGCTACAGTACATGTACACTTTAGGTGTCATGCACACAGCAGTGCCATATGCACAGAGCCTATACAGAGGTACACAGAGTCCCTCTGTAAAGGATCTGCCAGGCACAGCTTTTTTATCAACGCCCATAGGTAATCAGTCTGCACCTGCTTCTAGGTCTGTGAGACTGACTCCATCTTCCACCACTCAGGATGGCAGGCTTAGGAGTGGGAGAGCCTATCGCAGCCTGGCCAGACGGAGCTAGCTCCCGCCCTCTGTCTATTTATACCTGCCTTTCCTGTTCCTCCTTGCTTGTGAATCTTCTCTGTTGGTTTCCTGGCCCTGCTGCAGCTTCTTGTACTATTTGTTCCTGCTTCGTATTGACCCTGGCTTGTTGACTACTCTCCTGCTCTGCGTTTGGTACCTCGTGCTCTCCTGGTTTTACTCGGCTTGTTCACTACTCTCCTGCTCTGCGGTTGGCACCTCGTACTCTCCTGGTTTGACTCAGCTCGTTTACTACTCTTGTTGCTCACGGTGTTGCCGTGGGCAACTGCCCCGTTTCCCTTAGGTTCTGTGTTCCCTTGTCTGTTTGGCTGTCGTTCACTTATTGAGTGTAGGGACCGTCGCCCAGTTGTACCCCATCGCCTAGGGCGGGTCGTTGCAAGTAGGCAGGGACTGAGTGGCGGGTAGATTAGGGCTCACTTGTCTGTTTCCCTACCCCCATCATTACATATTCACAAGCCCATAAACCTAGTCTACCCTGATCCCTGACACTACTATGGACCCCCTTGAGACCCTGGCTCAGCATATGCAGGGTCTCTCCCTACAGGTCCAGGCCCTGGCTCAGAGGGTCAAACAGCCTGATGCTACCATGGTAGTGCCCCTCACCTCACCTCTTGAACCCCACCTCAAGTTGCCTGACCGGTTCTCAGGGGACCAGAAGACTTTTCTCTCCTTTCGGGAGACTTGTAGGCTCTATTTTCGCTTAAAGCCCCACTCCTCAGGTTCTGAGAGCCAGCGGGTGGGTATAATTATGTCCCAGCTTCTGGATGGGCCCCAAGAATGGGCCTTCTCCTTGGCTCTTGACGCCCCTGAACTTTCCTCCGTTGATCTTTTCTTTTCTGCTCTCGGACTCATTTATGACGAGACTGACAAGACTGCCTTTGCCGAGAGTCAGCTGGTGACCTTACGTCAGGGTAAGAGACCTGTTGAGGCGTATTGTTCTGACTTTAGGAAGTGGTGCGTAGCTTCTCGGTGGAATGACCCTGCCTTAAGGTGCCAGTTTAGGTTGGACCTGTCGAACGCCCTGAAAGACCTGCTAGTTAGCTACCCCTCTTCTGACTCCCTAGACCAGGTTATGGCTTTAGCGGTACGACTTGACCGACGTCTCAGGGAACGACGACTTGAACGTCTTGGTGTTTTCTCCTCTGACTCCCCCATGATGCCTCCCGAGGTTCCGTTGCTTCGTTCTTCCACGGAAGACTCGGAGGAACCTATGCAACTCGGGGCCTCCGTGTCCCCCCAACAACGTAGAGAGTTCCGCAGGAAGAATGGTCTCTGCTTCTACTGTGGGGATGATAAGCATCAAGTGAACAACTGTCCTGGGTGTAAGAATAAGCAGCCGGAGGAATTTCCGCGCCTAAGTGATCATCGGGGAGGTCACTTGGGCGCAGAGGTATTTCCTGTAAATATGAAACTTAATAAAATCTTGCTTCCCTTTCAGGTCTCTTTTGGTGGTAGGTCTGCTACCGGCAGTGCCTTCGTGGATTCAGGGTCTTCTGCTAATATCATGTCTGTGGAATTTGCTATGTCTCTAGCTATGCCTTTGATTGATTTGCCTAAACCTGTCCCGGTAGTGGGTATCGACTCCATTCCTCTTGCTAATGGTTATTTTACACAGCATACCCCTGTTTTTGAACTCCTTGTTGGCTCCATGCATTTAGAGCAGTGCTCTGTACTGTTAATGCAGGGATTATCGTCCGATTTGGTTTTAGGCCTTCCCTGGTTGCAGTTGCATAATCCCACGTTTGACTGGAATACTGGGGATCTTACCAAATGGGGTAATGAATGCTTGACGTCATGTTTTTCTGTTAATTCTTGTAACGTCCGTGGCTGCGGGCTGTCAGCTCCAGCCTCCCGCTGACAGCCGCAGCCACTAGTCGGCAAGCGCTGGCCCCAGCCTCCTCCTCAGGAGACGGCAGCGCTTGCATCCACTCACCTTCGCCGGAGCCCGCAGGGTGCGCGCGCACGCTCGTCCCCGCTCTTAAAGGGGCAGCGCGCGCACCGGACATCTTGAACGACCTTTGACCCGTGAGTACCCTGGGCTATAAGAGGGGTCCAGCCCCCTAGTTCGATGCCTGAGCGTTGTTAGTTTTCCCAGTCTGTCTTGCAAATGGTCCCTTAGTGTTTCCCGTTCCTGTTGTTACCCGTACCTTGTTCCCCGTTCCTGTTTCCCGTGCTTTGCCCTAGTATCTAGTCGTGCCATGTCCAGAGGAATCTGCCACGTCCTTTGTCATCTGCCACGTCCAGAGGAATCTGCCACGTCTGGAGGAATCCGCCACGTCCTGTGTCATCTGCCACGTCTGGAGGAGTCTGCCACGTCTGGAGGAATCCGCCACATATGGAGGAATCCGCCACGTCCTGTGTCATCTGCCACGTCCGGAGGAATCCGCCACGTCTGGCGCAACTTGCGGCTCCTGTGTCATCCGCCACGTTTGGCGCCATCTGCTGCACCCATCTCCTCTGTGCCAGAGCTGCGGCCACCATCTGGACTATTCAGGTACACTTGTGCGGGACATTGTATTTCTGGGGTGTCCTGTTTGGCCAGCTGCCTCCCCGCTGCGGCGGTACGGCCTAGTGGGTCCACTAACGCGCTTCGTGACAGTACGCTCAGACCATGGACCCCGCTGGTCAACCTGCGACATTGTCTACACAAGCCATGCTGGCTGAGATGGAGGATCTCCAGTCACGACAAGACCAGCTCCTCCTGTCGGTGAACGCCATAGCCCATCGGCTGCTTGCTCCGTCCACAGTCATCACCGCACCCGTTCCTGCGGTTCAGCCTGCTACACTTCCTGTCTGTACCGGTACCAACCCCCTGTGTTTCTTGCCGCTACCTCCATGCTATGACGGAGATCCGAGGTCCTGCAGGGGATTTTTGAATCAGTGCCTGATCCATTTCAGACTACATACCAGGTCCTTCTGTTCGGATGACGTCAGGATCGCCTTTATCATCTCTATCCTTACCGGCAAAGCCCTGGCATGGGCCAATCCTCTGTGGGAACATCAGGGACCAGAGACCCGGGACTTGCAGTGCTTCTTACAGACCTTCCGCTCGATCTTTGAGGAACCTGGGAGAGTTTCTTCGGCTGCTGCATCCTTGCTGACCCTACACCAGGGAGACCTCTCCGTGGGCGAGTATGCCATTCAGTTACGTATCCTGGCTGCTGAATTGACCTGAAACAACGAGGCTTTGGTGGCTACATTCTAGCAGGGACTGTCTTCAGGGATCAAGGACGAGCTGGCTGCTCGCGATCTGCCATCTACCCTGGACGATCTTATCCTACTCGCCTCCCGTGTCGACATGAGGATCCGGGAACGTTCCCAAGAGGTTCTCCGGGGGAGAGAAATTCCCAGGCTGGATTCTGCTGTCCCGCAATCCTCCTCAGTCGTCCCACCAGAGGACCCGATGCAGAGTAATTATGTTAAATTGTCTACCCAGGAGAGACAACGCAGACGCACTTCTGGACTTTGTTTGTATTGCGGCCATGGAGGCCATGTTGTGCGTCTGTGCCCCCAGAGACCGGAGAGACCCCATTGCCTGGGATTGTTTGGAGAGACAACACTAGGTGGAACAGAATCTAACAGAGGATTCGCTTCCAAACTGACTATTCCGGTGACCCTGGTATCCGGCGACAGGACGCATCAAGTCTCTGCCTATCTTGACTCTGGCTCTGCTGCAAATTTCATCCAGAAAGAGCTTGTGGATCATCTTCAGCTGCCCACAGTTCCCCTGGAGACATCTTTGGCTGTTGCCTCAGTTAATGGACTGCCTCTGCCTGATCCCATTACCTCTAGAACCAAGCCGTTGAAGCTCCAGGTTGGAGTACTTCATTCTGAATTTATTTCGTTCCTTGTTTTGCCCAAAGCCATCAATCCTGTTCTGCTGGGCCTGCCTTGGCTTCGACTACATGCCCCAGTCCTGGACTGGAATTCTGGAGAGGTTCTCCAATGGGGCTCCAAGTGCCATGGTCGTTGTCTGCTGCAGATCCATCCTGTCAAGCCTTCTCTGCCTCAGTCGCTGTCGGGACTGCCTCCCCATTTTGCTCAGTATGCAGATGTTTTCAGCAAAAAGGAGGCTGAGACGCTGCCTCCACATCGCACCTATGACTGCCCCATTGAACTGGTTCCTAATGCATCTCTTCCCCGTGGATGGGTATATCCTCTCTCCCTGCCTGAGTCTCTATCCATGTCGGCCTATATAAAGGAGAATCTGGAGAGGGGTTTTATACGAAAATCTTCCTCCCCGGCCGGGGCTGGATTCTTCTTCGTTAAAAAGAAGGATGGATCCCTTCGTCCCTGCATTGACTACAGGGGCCTCAACCTGATCACAGTCAAGAACAAATACCCATTGCCACTCATCTCTGAGCTATTTTATCGCATACGAGGGGCCAAAAATTTTTCTAAGCTAGACCTGCGTGGGGCTTACAATCTAGTCCGGATTCGCCGGGGTGACGAATGGAAGACGGCATTTAACACCCGGGACGGGCACTAGGAATACCTGGTGATGCCCTTCGGACTGTGTAACGCTCCCGCAGTGTTTCAGGAGTTCGTTAACGACATCTTCCGAGATCTACTCTATGTCTGTGTTGTTGTTTATCTCGATGATATTTTAATTTTCTCCCCAGATCAGACGACTCATCGGAGGCATGTTCGTCAGGTTCTACTATGATTGAGGGAGAATCATTTATACGCCAAGCTGGAGAAGTGCATCTTTGAGAAGAGTTCTCTGCCCTTCCTGGGCTACATCATCTCGGATCAAGGCCTCAAGATGGATCCTGAGAAAGTGAAGGCTGTCCTGGAGTGGCCACGTCCCCAAGGCTTAAGGGCCATACAGCGGTTCCTGGGATTCGCCAATTTCTACCTGCAGTTTATTCCTAACTTCTCTTCTCTGACGTCTCCCATCTCGACCCTTACCAAGAAGGGTGTGAACGCCAAAGTGTGGACTCCAGAGGCAGAGTCTGCATTTAATAGCCTGAAGAGTGCCTTCACTTCAGCCTCGATCCTCCATCATCCTGACGGATCTCGGCAGTTCTTACTGGAAGTGGACGCTTCCTCTGTCGGTGCAGGTGCACTCCTGTTCCAGAGGAGCTCCAAAGGAAAGGCAGTAGTATGTGGCTACTACTCTAGACTGTTTTCCTCTACTGAGCGCAATTACTCCATTGGAGATCGGGAGCTGCTGGCCATCAAATTGGCTCTGGAGGAGTGGAGACATCTTCTGCTGGAGGGCGCTACTCACCCCATCCTGATCTTCACCGACCACAAGAACCTCACTTACCTTCAGTCCGCTCAAAGACTTAATCCTCATCAAGCCAGGTGGTCGCTGTTCTTCACCCGTTTTCTGTTTACGCTCCACTACCGTCCCGCGGACATGAATGTGAGGGCCGATGCCCTGTCCAGATCGTTTGAGACGGAAGATACGGTGGAGTCCCTCCAGACCATCATAGACCCGTCCTGCATCGTCTCTGCTAATCCTCTGCAGGTTAGAGACGTCCCTCCTGGGAGGACTTTTGTTCGGTTGGCGGACAGGAGTAGAATTCTCTGCTGTGGACATAGTTCTAAACTTGCTGGGCACGCCGGTGTCCGTAAAACCCGAGACCTAATTGCTCGTCACTTTTGGTGGTCCACGCTACCTAAGGATGTTCTGGACTTTGTCTCTGCTTGCACGGTGTGTGCCTCTAACAAAGTGACTCACTCCAAGCCTGCCGGCCTGCTTCAACCTCTGCCTGTACCCATTGCCCCCTGGCAGCACATTGCGATGGACTTCGTCACAGACCTTCCCCCCTCAGCAGGATGTAACACTGTCTGGGTGGCAGTGGACGGGTTCTCTAAGATGGCTCATTTTATCCCGCTGACCGGCCTACCTTCTGCTCCTCGTCTAGCAAGTCTCTTCATTCAGCACATCTTCCGCTTGCATGGCTTGCCTCTTCACATTGTGTCCGACCGGGGGGGTTCAGTTTACCTCTAAGCTCTGGAGAGCCCTCTGTAAACTCCTGGATGTGAGATTGGACTTTTCCTCTGCCTATCACCCCCAATCCAATGGGCAAGTTGAGAGGATCAACCAGATCATGGAAAATTATCTCCGCCATTTCATCTCTTCACAGCACGATAACTGGGTACAGCTTCTACCATGGGCCGAATTTTCTTACCACAACCACACAAGTGAGTCCACCACTTCCACTCCGTTTCACATCGTGTACAGTCAACATCCCAAAGTTCCTCTCCCTGTGTCGACTTCATCTCAGGTTCCCGCTGCTGACTCTGCATATGGGGACTTCCTGCAAATCTGGCAACAGACCCGGTCCTCTATTTTGCTGGCAGTAGATCGCATGAAGCAAAAGGCAGATATTAAGAGAAAAGAGCCGCCTCAGTATCTTCCGGGGACTAAAGTCTGGCTGTCCTCTCGGAACATTCGCTTGAAGATGCCTTCATACAAGTTCGCTCCCAGGTTCCTTGGACCATTCGAGGTCCTGCAGCAGATCAAACCTGTCGCCTACAAGCTTCGGCTGCCTCCTACCCTCAGGATTCCCAACTCCTTCCACGTCTCCCTCCTGAAGCCTGTGATCCTAAACCGCTATTCCAAGACTCCCAGCCCTGCGGTTGCTCCCAGCGGCTCCTCGGACATCTTTGAGGTAAAGGAGATCTTGGACACGAAGAGAGTGAGAGGAAAGACCTGGTATTTGGTGGATTGGAGGGGGTTTGGTCCCGAAGAGAGGTCCTGGGAGCCAGAGGAGAACCTCAATGCCCCTACTCTTCTAAAGAAGTTTCTCTCTCGCTCCGGTCCCAAGAAGAGGGGGCGTAAGAGGGGGGGATACTGTAACGTCCGTGGCTGCGGGCTGTCAGCTCCAGCCTCCCGCTGACAGCCGCAGCCACGAGTCGGCAAGCGCTGGCCCCAGCCTCCTCCTCAGGAGACGGCAGCTCTTGCATCCACTCACCTTCGCCGGAGCCCGCAGGGTGAGCGCGCACGCTCGTCCCCGCTCTTAAAGGGGCAGCGCGCGCACCGGACATCTTGAACGACCTTTGACCCGTGAGTACCCTGGGCTATAAGAGGGGTCCAGCCCCCTAGTTCGATGCCTGAGCGTTGTTAGTTTTCCCAGTCTGTCTTACAAATGGTCCCTTAGTGTTTCCCGTTCCTGTTGTTACCCGTACCTTGTTCCCCGTTCCTGTTTCCCGTGCTTTGCCCTAGTATCTAGTCGTGCCACATCCAGAGGAATCTGCCACGTCCTTTGTCATCTGCCACGTCCAGAGGAATTTGCCACGTCTGGAGGAATCCGCCACGTCCTGTGTCATCTGCCACGTCTGGAGGAGTCTGCCACGTCTGGAGGAATCCGCCACGTCTGGAGGAATCCGCCACGTCCTGTGTCATCTGCCACGTCTGGAGGAGTCTGCCACGTCTGGAGGAATCCGCCACGTCTGGAGGAATCCGCCACGTCCTGTGTCATCTGCCACGTCCGGAGGAATCCGCCATGTCTGGCGCAACTTGCGGCTCCTGTGTCATCCGCCACATTTGGCGCCATCTGCTGCACCCATCTCATCTGTGCCAGAGCTGCGGCCACCATCTGGACTATTCAGGTCCCCCTGTGCGGGACATTGTATTTCTGGGGTGTCCTGTTTGGCCAGCTGCCTCCCCGCTGCGGCGGTACGGCCTAGTGGGTCCACTAACCCGCTTCGTGACAATTCTATTTCTCCCCCTGAGGAGGTGAACACGCTACCTGAGTTTGTTCAGGACTTCGCTGATGTTTTCGCTAAGGAGGCCTCCGAAGTGTTATCCCCTCATAGAGAATACGATTGTGTTATTGATTTGGTACCAGGAGCTAAGCTCCCTAAGGGTAGGATATTTAATCTCTCTTGTCCCGAACGTGAAGCCATGAGAGAGTATATCCAGGAATGCCTGGCCAAGGGTTACATTCGCACCTCTATTTCTCCGGTAGGTGCTGGCTTCTTCTTCGTTGGGAAGAAGGATGGTGGTCTTAGGCCATGCATTGACTACCGAAACTTGAATAAGGTCACTGTGAGGAACCAGTATCCCCTTCCTTTGATTCCTGATCTCTTTAATCAGGTTCAGGGGGCCCAATGGTTATCTAAGTTTGATCTACGGGGGGCTTATAACTTTATCCGCATCAAAGAGGGGGATGAGTGGAAGACTGCGTTTAACACGCCCGAAGGTCATTTCGAATACCTTGTCATGCCCTTTGGGTTGTGTAATGCTCCCGCGGTCTTCCAGAATTTCATAAATTAGATTTTAAGAGACTACCTGGGGGTATTTCTTGTAGTGTACCTTAATGACATACTTGTGTTTTCCAAGGACTGGTCCTCCCACATTGAGCATGTCAGGAAGGTGCTCCAGGTCCTTCGGGAAAACAAACTGTTTGCGAAGACCGAAAAATGTGTGTTTGGGGTGCAGGAGATACCATTTTTGGGTCAAATCCTCACTCCTCATTAATTCCGCATGTACCCCGCCAAGGTCCAGACTGTGGCGGAATGGGTCCAACCTGCCTCCCTGAAGGCGTTACAGTGCTTCCTGGGGTTCGCTAATTATTACAGGAGATTTATTGCTAACTTCTCGGTCATCGCTAAGCCTCTTACGGACCTCACTCGCAAAGGTGCTGATCTCCTCCACTGGCCTCCTGAGGCTGTCCAGGCTTTTGAGGTCCTTAAGAAGTGCTTTATCTCGGCCCCGGTGCTGGTTCAGCCCAACCAAATGGAGCCGTTTATCGTGGAGGTTGACGCGTCCGAGGTGGGAGTGGGGGCTGTCTTGTCCCAGAGTACCAGGTCCCTCACCCATCTCCGTCCCTGTGCCTACTTCTCCAGGAAGTTTTCGCCCACTGAGAGTATCTATGATATTGGCAACCGCGAACTCTTAGCCTTTAAATGGGCATTTGAAGAGTGGCGCCACCTCCTGGAGGGGGCTAGGCACCAGGTAACGGTCCTTACCGACCACAAGAATCTGGTTTTCCTAGAATCTGCCTGGAGGCTAAACCAGAGACAAGCTCGATGGGCGTTATTTTGACTAGATTCAACTTTTTGGTTACCTATAGGGCTGGGTCTAAAAATATTAAGGCTGATCCACTGTCGCGTGGCTTCATGGCCAGCCCTCCTTCGGAGGAAGATCCTGCTTGCATTTTGCCTCCAAGTATAATCATTTCCTCTATTGATTCTGATTTAGTCTCTGAGATTGCGGCTGATCAAGGTTCAGCTCCCGGGAACCTTCCTGAGAACAAGCTGTTTGTTCCCCTGCAATTCCGGCTAAGGGTACTTAGGGAAAATCATGACTCTGCACTATCTGGTCATCCAGGCATCCTGGCTACCAAGCACCTCATTGCCAGAAACTATTGGTGGCCTGGGTTGCCTAAAAACGTTAAGGCCTACGTCGCCACTTGTGAAGTTTGTGCTAGGTCCAAGACTCCCAGGTCCCGACCAGCGGGCTTACTACGTTCTTTGCCCATTCCCCAGAGACCTTGGACCCATATCTCCATGGATTTTATCACCGATTTTCCTCCATCTCAAGGCAAGTCGGTGTTCTGGGTTGTAGTAGACTGCTTCAGTAAGATGTGCCACTTTGTTCCCCTCAAGAAACTACCCAATGCTAAGACGTTAGCTACCTTGTTTGTCAAACACATCCTGCGTCTCCATGGGGTCCCTGTCAATATTGTTTCTGACAGAGGGGTACAATTTGTTTCATTGTTTTGGAGAGCCTTCTGTAAAAAGTTGGAGATTGATCTGTCCTTCTACTCTGCCTTCCATCCTGAAACTAATGGCCAAACTGAGAGGACTAATCAGTCTCTAGAACAATATTTAAGGTGTTGTATCTCTGACTGTCAATATGATTGGGTCTCATTCATTCCCCTCGCCAAATTTTCCCTTAATAACCGGATCAGTAACTCGTCAGGGGTCTCCCCCTTTTTCTGTAATTTTGGGTTTAATCCGCGGTTTTCCTCCGTTTCACCTGGTAGATCCAACAATCCCGAGGTAGAAGTCGTTCATCGGGAACTGTGCACAGTCTGGGCCCAGGTTCAGAAGAACCTAGAGGCGTCCCAGAGCATACAAAAAACTCAGGCAGATAGAAGACGTTTTGCTAACCCCTTATTTATGGTCGGGGATCTGGTGGGGCTATCGTCAAAAAATTTGCGCCTGAAAGTCCCGTCCAAGAAGTTTGCTCCCCGGTTTATAGGGCCGTACAAGGTCATTGAAGTCCTCAATCCTGTCTCCTTCCGACTGCAGTTGCCCCCATCTTTTCGAGTACACGACGTGTTTCATGCCTCCCTCCTTAAACACTGCTCCCCGTCCTTGGCTCCCTCGAGGAAACCTCCGGTCCCTGTTCTCACCCCTGAGGGGGTAGAATTCGAGGTGGCCAAGATTGTGGACGGAGCTAGCTCCCTCACTCTGTCTATTTATACCTGCTTTCCTGTTCCTCCTTGCTTGTGAATCTTCACTGTTGGTTTTCTGGCCCTGCTGCAGCTTCTTGTACTATTTGTTCCTGCTTCGTTTTGACCCTGGCTTGTTGACTACTCTCCTGCTCTGCGTTTGGTACCTCGTGCTCTCCTGGTTTTACTCGGCTTGTTCACTACTCTCCTGCTCTGTGTTTGGCACCACGTACTCTCCTGGTTTGACTCGGCTCGTTTACTACTCTTGTCGCTCACGGTGTTGCCGTGGGCAACTGCCCCGTTTCCCTTAGGTTCTGTGTTCCCTTGTCTGTTTGTCTGTCGTTCACTTATTGAGTGTAGGGACCGTCGCCCAGTTGTACCCCGTCGCCTAGGGCGGGTCGTTGCAAGTAGGCAGGGACTGAGTGGCGGGTAGATTAGGGCTCACTTGTCTGTTTCCCTACCCCCATCATTACACCCTCTAGCTCTTTACTACACATCGTTGTGAAAAAGGGAATGGTAACACCCAGTGCTTAATTGTAGGTCTGGGCTACACAGAGACTTTTGTTGGAAGACAAGAATTTACTGTAACAGACAGGTCAGAAAGAGGTAACAGCTCCTTTATAAACTCAGTGACTCACATGTGACGTCTCCTTTTATTGTAGACATTCTCTTCCGTTTTCTTCTCCATTTACTTTTCCTGGCGACAGCAGTGTGTTCTGCCAAGAAATCTTCTTGCCAAGACATCTCACTTTTGCAGCCATCCCCAGCCTCTGTAGCAACACAAATAATTTCAGACACTAGACCAGACAATAAGGACCTAAATTCAGACTCCAGGCACCTACATTACCTCAGACTCCAGATCAGACCACTAAATTCAGACCCCCAGAATAAATACAGTCCCAAGAATAAATATATACCACAGACCTCCTAAACTATTACAATCCCCAGACCAGATCCCACTAAATAAATACAAACCCTAGAACAGACACCTTAAAGAGGCTCTGTCACCAGTTTATAAGTGCCCTATCTCCTACCTAATCTGATAGGCGCTGTAATGTAGATAACAACAGTGTTTTTTATTTTGAAAAACGATAATTTTTTAGCAAGTAATGAACAATTTTAGATGTATACTAATTAGTTATAATGACCAAGTGGGCGTTTTTTAACATTTGACCAAGTGGGCATTGTAAAGAGAAGTGTATGACACTGAAAAATCAGCGTCATACACTTCTCTTTATTCATGCCCAACTCGTTTCACTGCACAGCGTGATCTCGCGAGATCATCCTGTGATGGGACTTCCTCCCACAGGTCCTTTACCGGAGCGATGGAAAAGTCAACAGACATCGCCTCCAGCCGTGCCAGGACGTTGATCCGAATCTGCAGCGGCTGGTGGTGATGTCTGTTCAGTCTTCCATGGCTCTGATGAAGAACCTGTGGGAGGAAGTGCCGTCACAGTGTGATCTCGCGAGATCATGCTGTGCAGTGAAACAAGCTGGGCATGAATGAACAGAAGTGTATGACGCTAATTGGTCTTCTCCTCAGAGTCCCCGGCAGTCAATGACAATCGGGCACCCAAAATTCAGCTGCTCGGGCAGCAAGCTAAAACTTGCGCTGTAAATATTCTATTGCGCGGGTTTTAAGGCCCCTGACCGCCGGACGTTTTTATATACCGCCGGCGGTTTGGAACCGGTTAATTACAAATTCAGACTACTAAGTATATTCAGATGTTAGGCCAGACCCCCTAAATAGAGACCCCAGACCAGACCACCTAAACTAACACAGACTCCAGACCAGAACACTTAAATACAGACCCTAAATCAGACCCCCATAAACTAATACAGAGCCTAGATCCGGGTCCAAAATAAAGCCCCTTTAGCCCTTAGCCCTGATAACCCCTGGAGGAAACATGTCGGGGGGGGGTTCTCTAAAAAAAATTTAATACATGCTTGGTTATTGGGCACTACAATAATCTATTCAGGAGACTGCTGCTAATATTAGCGGTCTCTGTGTTTAGATCGGACGCCTTACCAAACGGGCGTCATATACACGTGCACTTTGCAACAATTACCAACGTTCGCTGGCCCCTTCCAGGCATTGAAAATTTTAACCCTTTGTGTTTGGTTTGTCTGTCTGCTAAATACAGCATAATAAAGATTGAGGGTATGTACACACGTAGTGACCAAAAACGTCTAAAAATACGGAGCTGTTTTCAAGGGAAAACAGCCCCTCATTTTCAGATGTTTTTTGAGCAACTCGCATTTTTCGCTGCGTTTTTTGCGGCGTTTTCTACGTCAGTTTTTGGAGCTGTTTTCATAGGAGTCTATGAGAAAACGGCTCCAAAAACGTCCAAAGAAGTGTCCTGCACTTCTTTGACGAGGCAGTCATTTTACGCGTCGTCGTTTGACAGCTGTCAAACGACGATGCGTAAATTACAGGTCGTCGGCACAGTACGTCGGCAAACCCATTCAAATGAATGGGCAGATGTTTGCAGACGTATTTTAGCCGTATTTTCAGGCATGAATCGAGGCATAATACGCCTCGTTTACGCCTGAAAATAGGTCGTGTGAACCCAGCCTTAGAATTTTAACCCCTTAAGGACGCAGCCTTGTTTTGGCCTTAAGGCTCAGAGCCCATTTTTCAAATCTGACATATTTCACTTTATGTGGTAATAACGTCGGAATGCTTAAACCTACCCAAGCGATTCCGAGATTGTTTTCTCGTGACACATTGGGCTTCACGTTCGTGGTAAAATTTGGTCGATATATTCAGTGTTTATTGGTGAAAAATTGCAAAAGGTAGAGAAAATTTTGAAAATATAGCATTTTTCAGAATTGAAATGCATCTGCTTGTAAAACAGACGGTTATACCACCCAAAATAGTTACTAGTTCACATTTCCCATATGTCTACTTTAGATTGGCATTGTTTTTTGAACATTCTTTTCTTTTTCTTGGACGTTACAAGGCTTAGAACATATACAGCAATTTCTCATATTTTTAAGAAAATTTCAAAAGCCTTTTTTTTAAGGTACCTCTTGAGTTCTGAAGTGGCTTTGAGGGGCCTATGTATTAGAAACCCTGATAAAACACCTCATTTTAAAAACTAGACCCCTCAAAGTATTCAAAACAGCATTTAGAACATTTTTAACCCTTCAGGCATTTCACAGGAATTAAAGCAAAGTGGAGGTGAAATTTGCAAATTTCATTTTTCTTGCTGAATTTCAATTTTATTCAATTTTTTTTCTGTAACACAGAAGGTTTTACCAGAGAAATACTACTAAATATGTATTGTCCAGATTCTGCAGTTTTTAGAAATGTCCCACATGTGGCCCTACTGCGCTCATGGAATAAAACACAAGCCCTAGAAGCAAAGAAGCACCTAGTGCATTTTGAGTCCACTTTTTTATTAGAATATATTTTAGGCAGCATGTCAGGTTTGAAGAGGTGTTGAGGTGCCAAAACAGTAGGAATCCCCCAATAGTGACCCCATTTTGGAAACTACACCCCTCAAGGAATTCATTTATGGTTGTTGTTACCATTTTGACCGCACAGTTTTTTCACAGCACATATTTGAATTGGGCTGTGAAATGAAAATAATGACATTTCTTCCAATAAAATGTCATTTGTGATTAAAATTTCTTATTTTCACAGGGAACAAAATACCTAATTTTGTTGCCCAATTCATTGATGGGTAATGTGACTATTAAGACCCCATAGTTACTTCACAGAACGTATTTGAATTGGGCTGGGAATTTAAAAAATATATATATTTTCCAATAATATGTAGTTTTAGCACAACATTTCTTATTTTCACAAGAAATAAAATACTCTATTGTGTTGCCCAATTTGTCCTGAGTGCGGCAATACCCAATTTGTGGTGATAAACTGCCGTTTAGGCCCATGAAAGGGCTTAGAAGTAAAGGAGCGCTATGTGTTTGTTGGAGTCCAGATTTTGCTGGATTGGTTTTCGGGTGCCATGTCGCATTTGCAGAGCCTCAGAGGTATCAAAGCAATGGAAACCCACCAGAAGTGACCCCATTTTGGAAACTAAACCCCTCAAGGAATTCAAATATGGTTGTTGTTACAATTTTGACCACACAGTTTTTTCACAGCACCTATTTGAATTGGGCTGTGAAATGAAAAAAATGGCATTTTTTCCAATAAGATGTCATTTTTTATCAAAATTTCTTATTTTCACAGGGAACAAAATACCCCATTTTGTTTCCCAATTTCTCCTGAGTGCAGCAATACCCAATTTGTGGCGATAAACTGCCGTTTGGGCCCATGGGAGGCCTCAGAAGGGAAGGAGCGCTATGTGTTCTTTGGAGTGCAGATTTAGCTGGTTTGGTTTTCGGGTGCCGTGTCGCATTTGCAGAGCCCCAGAGGTATCAAAGCAATGGAAACCCACCACAAATGACCCCATTTTGGAAACAACACCCCCCAAGGAATTCATTTATGGGTAATGTGACCATTTAGACCCCATAGTTACTTCACAGAACGTATTTGAATTGGGCTGGGAATTTAAAAAATATATATATTTTCCAATAATATGTAGTTTTAGCACAACATTTCTTATTTTCACAAGAAATAAAATACTCTATTGTGTTGCCCAATTTGTCCTGAGTGCACCAATATCCCATTTGTGGTGATAAACTGCCAATTGGGCCCATGGGAGGGCTCAGAAGGAAAGGAGCGCTATTTGTTCTTTGGAGTCCAGATTTTGCTAGATTGGTTTTCGGGTGCCATGTCGCATTTGCAGAGCCCCAGAGGTATCAAAGCAATGGAAACCCACCAGAAGTGACCCCATTTTGGAAACTAAACCCCTCAAGGAATTCAAATATGGTTGTTGTTACAATTTTGACCACACAGTTTTTTCACAGCACCTATTTGAATTGGGCTGTGAAATGAAAAAAATGGAATTTTTTCCAATAAGATGTAATTTTTTATCAAAATTTCTTATTTTCACAGGGAACAAAATACCCCATTTTGTTTCCCAATTTCTCCTGAGTGCAGCAATACCCAATTTGTGGCGATAAACTGCCGTTTGGGCCCATGGGAGGCCTCAGAAGGGAAGGAGCGCTATGTGTTCTTTGGAGTGCAGATTTAGCTGGTTTGGTTTTCGGGTGCCGTGTCGCATTTGCAGAGCCCCAGAGGTATCAAAGCAATGGAAACCCACCACAAATGACCCCATTTTGGAAACAACACCCCCCAAGGAATTCATTTATGGGTAATGTGACCATTTAGACCCCATAGTTTCTTCACAGAACTTATTTGAATTGGGCTGGGAATTAAAAAAAATATATTTTTTGCAATAATATGTAGTTTTAGTTAAAAAATTCTTATTTTCACAAGAAATAAAATACCCCATTCTGTTGCGCAATTTGTTCTGAGTGCCGCAATACCCCATTTGTGGTGAAAAACTGCAGTTTGGGCCCATGGGAGGGCTCAGAAGGAAAGGACCACCATTTGGCCTACTGGGGATTTTCTCGTGCGAAGTCATGTATGCAGAAGCCCCTGAAATACCAGTACAGTTGAAACCCGCAAGAAGTGACCCTGTTTTAAAAACTACACCCTTAAGGCATTCATCTAGAGGTGTAGTGAGCATTTTGACCGGAGACCTACACCCCATAAACTGTAATGTTGGTTCTCCTGGGTACGGCAATACCCTACATGTGGCTGTTATCAGCTGCCTGGGCACGCAGCAGGGCTCAGAGGGGAAAGACGAGGGGGGATAAGCTGTGCGGAGTGCATCAGGGTAAGTAAAATTGGGGTAAATTATAAACCAAGGGATGTATGATAAATTTTAAAACACTCTTTCATACAGAGCTCTGGTTATTCGGGACACGTCTCACATTGATATATTGTGTCATCCCTTATCGCCCTCTTATAGCAGACTTTGCACCTCTTTTGACTTTTTCCCTTCTTGCCAGTTTGGGGAACTTCTCCTGGAAAGTGTTGCCCTGGTACGATTCGTGTGGCCCCGCTTCCAGAAGTACTGGGTGCCCCCCCTTCTTGGTCCCTAAAGATTAGGTTCTTGATAATCACCTCTTGAAATTCCAGGAAAGTTCCCCTCTGGCCTGCACATCGATAGCGGCCGGCGATGGTGACTATGGCAACCGGACACCAAACAATGGCGTCCTGCTATGTTATAGATCGACTTACCTGCTAACGCCGATGCTGCTGCAGAATCAACTGAAGCCTCTGGTGCCGATGTGTCCTCGCTCGTCTGACACGATGCAGGACCTGTGAGTGACGTCACAGCGTGATCTGGCAGAAGCTGGGCGTTCTGAAGAGAAGTGGATGATACTTCTCTTCAGAACGCCCAGCTAGTAAAAGTAGTAAAAACGCACATAATACACGCCCACTTGGACTTTTACTTTTAAACACACCCACTTGGACTTTTGCAAGCCTCATTTGCATAACTACAAAAATGGTCATAACTTGGTCAAAAATGCTCGTTTTTTAAAAATAAAAACGTTACTGTAATCTACATTGCAGCGCCTATCTGCTGCAATAGCAGATAGGGGTTGCAAAATCTGGTGACAGAGCCTCTTTAAAGGTAATGTGTTGCCAGAAAAACATGTTTGTTTTTTTTAATTAAACATTTAGTGTGTAGGTGGTTAAACATTGTTCAAATTTTTTTTATTTTTTTCACGAGTCAGGAAATATTATAAATTAATTCTAATTTATAATATTTCCCATTGCTGGTCACTAGATGGAGCTATTCCCAAAATTGCAGCATTGCAAAATTGGGTAAAAAGCCCTCACTCTAGTGAGCTCTCAGCATCCCCCCCCTCCTTTATCCTGGCTAGTGCCGGGATAAACGAGGGGTTTGAACGCTCTAACCTCCTACACTGTGTGTCGCCATTTTTTGAGCTAACACACAGTGTAGTAGGTTTACATACAGTAGTAAACGTACACAAACACGAACATACATTGAAATCTCTTACCTGCTCCTGCCGCCGCGGCTCCCTCCGGCCCGTCCGCTCCGTCTGCTGCCGCTGGTCCAAGTGCACAAGTCCGGAAGCCGCGACCGGAAGTAGTAATATTACTGTCCGGCCGCGACTTCCGGTCCACAGGAAAATGGCGCCGGACGGCGCCAATTTCAAGTTGGACTGTGTGGGAGCGGCGCATGCGCAGTTCCCACACAGACGGCGTACACAGAAGTGGATGGGACGGGACCCGTTCGCAGTCTCTATGGGACTGTGGCTGCTGTATTCCATGTCTGTATGTGTCGTTAATCGACACATACAGAAATGGAACAAAAAATGGCAGCCCCCATAGAGAAGAAAAAGTGTAAAAATAAGAAAAAGTAAAACACAAAACACACAAATAAATATAAAAGTTTTTAATAAAGCACTAACATCTTTAACATATTAAAAAAAATTGTGATGACACTGTTCCTTTAAGGCCAAAACAAGGCTGCGTCCTTAAGGGGTTAAGGTACCTGTTCTGTTCCGAAGTGGCTTTGAGGGCCTATGTATTAGAAACCCCCATAAAACACCCCATTTTGAAAACTAGACCCCTCAAAGTATTCAAAACAGCATTTAGAAAGTATATTTAACCCTTCAGGCATTTCACAGAAATTAAAGCAAAGTAGAGGTGAAATTTGCAAATTTAATTTTTCTTGCTGAATTTCAATTGTATTAATTTTTTTTCTGTAACACAGAAGGTTTTACCACAGAAACACTACTAAATATGTATTGTCCAGATTCTGCAGTTTTTAGAAATGTCCCACATGTGTCTCTAGTGCGCTCGTGGACTGAAACACAAGCCCCAGAAGCAAAGAAGCACCTAGAGCATTTTGAGGCCTCTTTTTTTATTAGAATATATTTTAGTCAGCATGCAAGGTTTGAAGAGGTGTTGAGGTGCCAAAACAGTAGGAATCCCCCAAAAGTGACCCCATTTCGGAAACTACACCCCTCAAGGAATTCATTTATGGTTGTTGTTACCATTTTGACCTGACCGTTTTTACACAGCACGTATTTGAATTGGGCTGTGAAATTAAAAAAATTTAATTTTTTCCAATAAGATGTCATTTTTGATAAAAATTTCTTATTTTCACAGGGAACAAAATGCCCCATTTTGTTGCCCAATTTGTCCTGAGTGCAGAAATATCCCATTTCTGCCGTTTGGGCTTATGTGTGGCCTCAGAAGGGAAGCAGTGCTTTGTGTTGTTTGGAGTGCAGATTTTGCTGGATTGGTTTTCGGGTGCCATGTCGCATTTGCAGAGCCCCCGAGGTATCAAAGCAATGGAAACCCACCAGAAGTGACCCCATTTTGGAAACTACACTCCTCATGGAATTCATTTATGGTTGTTGTTTCAATTTTGACTGCACAGTTTTTTCACAGCACCTATTTGAATTGGGCTGTGAAATGAAAAAAAAAAAATTATTTTCCAATAAGATGTCATTTTTTATCAAAATTTCTTATTTTCACAGGGAACAAAATACCCCATTTTGTTGCCCAATTTCTCCTGAGTGCAGAAATACCCCATTTGTGGCGATAAACTGCCGTTTGAGCCCATGGGAGGCCTCAGAAGGGAAGGAGCGCTGTGTGTTCTTTGGAGTGCAGATTTTGCTGGATTGGTTTTCGGGTGCCATGTCGCATTTGCAGAGCCCCAGAGGTATCAAAGCAATAAAAACCCACCAGAAGTGACCCCATTTTGGAAACTACACCCCTCAAGGAATTCATTGATGGGTAATGTGACCATTTAGACCCCATAGTTACTTCACAGAACGTATTTGAATTGGGCTGGGAATTTAAAAAATATATATATTTTCCAATAATATGTAGTTTTAGCACAACATTTCTTATTTTCACAAGAAATAAAATACTCTATTGTGTTGCCCAATTTGTCCTGAGTGCACCAATACCCCATTTGTGGTGATAAACTGCCAATTGGGCCCATGGGAGGGCTCAGAAGGAAAGGAGCGCTATTTGTTCTTTGGAGTCCAGATTTTGCTAGATTGGTTTTCGGGTGCCATGTCGCATTTGCAGAGCCCCAGAGGTATCAAAGCAATGGAAACCCACCAGAAGTGACCCCATTTTGGAAATTACACCCCTCAAGGAATTCATTTATTAGTGTTGTGACCATTTTGACCCCATAGTTTTTTCGCATAACTTATTTGAATTGGGCTGGGAATTCAAACAAAATAAATTTTTTCCAATAATATGTAGTTTGGGCTGAAAATGTTTTATTTTCACAAGAAATAAAATACCCCATTTTGTTGCCCAATTTGTTCTGAGTTCGTCAATGCCCAATTTGTGGTGAGTAAAGCTGGGTAGATTAAAAATCAAGGGATGTATGATACATTTTGAAGCACTCTTTCATACGGAGCCTTAGTTTTTCGGGACACGTGTCACATTGATATATTGTGTCCTTCCTTATCCCCCTCTTATAGCAGACTTTGTACCTTTTTTGACTTTTTCCTTTCTTGCCAGTTTGGGGAACTTCTCCTGGAAAGTGTTGCCCTGGTATGATGCGTGTGGCCCCACTTCCAGAAGTACTGGGTGCCCCCCTTCTTGGTCCCTAAAAATTAGTTTCTTGATAACCACCTCTTGAAATTCCAGGAAAGTTCCCGTCTGGCCTGCACATCGACGTAGCACGTACGCATTGTACAATGCCATCTGTATGATGTGCACGACCAGCTTCTTATACCACACCGCATGGCGCTGTAGGGCTTCAGGACTTGATCTGACAAGTCCACCACTCCCATGTACCTATTGTAGTCCAGAATGCAGTCTGGTTTGGGGGTCTCTGTACTGGTACCTCGTACAGTTACATGGGTACTGGTGTGGCATCTCTCTTGTCTTGTACTTGACACATAATATGTTGCTGCTAGATTGTGCCCTGCTCTCACCCCTTCTGAGTGTTTGCCCAAGCAGAGTCTTAGGGAGGCCTCTCAGATTTCTTCTAGCAGTGCCGCATGTCGCAGGACTTCTGGTAGCGAGGCACTTGAAGAATGGGACGCTGGTATAAAAATTATCCAGGTAGAGGTGGTAACCCAGGTCCAGCAGTGGGTGCACTAAATCCCACACAATTTTTGCATTAACTCCCAGTAAGGGATGGCATTCTGGGGTCTGAGCACTGGTGTCCTTCCCTTCATATATCCTAAATTTGTAGGTATACCCTGATGCATTCGCACAGCTTATACATCTTCACGCCATACCTTGCCCTCTTACCCGGCAGATACTGGCGGAATTGAAGCCTCCCTTTAAAATGTACCAAGGACTCATCAATAGAAATACACGTCTCGTTGGTGTATGCTTGGGAAAACTGGGCACTGAAATGGTCTAATAGTGGTCTCCGTTTATACAAATGGTCAAAACTGGGGTCATCTTGGAGTAGGCAATGCACATTAGGAGAAGCGAAGTATTGCCTCATTTTTATTTATTTTTAGGTTCCAGTTCAGTTCTGAAGTTGCTTTGAGGAGCCTATATATTAGACACCCCTATGAAACACCCCATTTTAGAAACTAGACCCCTCAAAGTATTCACAACCGCATATATAGAAAGTTTATGAACTCTTTAGGTGTTTCACAGGAATTTAGAGCAAAGTAGAGGTGAAATTTACATATTTATTTTTGTCAGAAAATCCTTTTTATACTATTTTTTTCTATAACACAAAAGGTTTTACCAGAGAAACACAACTTTAATACTTATTGCCCAGATTCTGCAGTTTTGAGAAATATCCCACATGTGGCCCTAGTGCGGTAATGGACTGAAGCAGCGGCCTCCGAAGCCAAGGACACCTAGTGGATTGTGAGGCTTCTTTTCTATTAGGCACCATGTCCGGTTTGAAGAGGTCTTGTGGTGCAAAACAGTGGAAACCCCCCAAAAGTGACCCTATTTTGGAAACTAGACCCCTTGAGGATTTCATTGTAGTTTTCTTGGGGTGCATGCGACTTTTTGATCAGTTTTTATTCTATTTTTAGGTGGCGTGGTGACTAAAAAACAGCAATTCTACTATTGTTTTTTTATTAAATTTTTTTTACAGCGTTCACCGTGCGCTATAAATGACATATTCACTTTATTCTGCGGGGCGATACGATTACGGCGATACCAGATGTTTATAGTTTTTTTATGTCTTATGGCGTTTACACAATAAAATAAGTTTTGTAAAAAGTCATTCACTTTTTGTGTTACCTTATTCTAAGAGCCAGAACTTTTTTATTTTTCCATCAATAAAGCCGTGCAAGAACTTATTTTTTGCGTAACGAACTGTAGTTTCAATCATTACCATTTTTAGGTACATGCGACTTTTTGATCTTTTTTTATTCCATTTTTTGTAAGGTGAAGTGACCAAACAATTGTGATTGTGGTACGGTTTATTATTATTTTCTTTTACGGCGTTCACCGCGCGAGATAAATAACGAAATAATTTTATAGTTCAGGCTATTACGGACATGGCGATACCAATTATGTATAGTTTATTTGTTTGTTTATATATTTTTATTAATAATAAAAGGACTGACAAGGGAAAAAGGGGGATTTTTACTTTTATTCTTTTAAAACTTTTATTTTCTTGTTTTTATACATCTTTTTTTAACTTTTTTTTAACTTTATTACTTTGTCCCACTAGGGGACTTGTGGGCATTAGGCCCTGATCGCTATTCTAATACGCTGCACTACATGTGTAGTGCAGTGTATTAGAGCTGTCAGCTACTCACTGACAGCAAGCATAGTGGGTCCTGACTTTGTCAGGACCCACTAGGCTTCCGTCGATGGCATGGCTGGACGCCATTGTTTGGTGTCCAGTTGCCATAGTTACAATCGCCGGCCGCTATCGTGTAGCAGGCCGACGATTGTAGCATAACCCCTAAAAAGCCGCAATCTCTATTGAACGCGGCCCTTAAGGCGTTAATCAGCGGGGACACAGTGATCGGTCCCCGCTGTAGGAGCTGCAGCAGCTGCTGTACGAGACAGCAGCTGTCACAGCTCCTGTATGTGTCGGGAGGATGGCCGAAATGGCCGTTACTCCCGCGACGTACTATTAGGTCATGGAGCGCGGACGATACAGCTACCATGACCTAATAGTACGTCCAGGTGTGGGAAGGGGTTAATGGTGGCTGAGAAATAGGGCTATTTTGCCTTTTGGAATTTATTTGTTAGTTGGGTCCAAAATAAAGACTCCAATACCAGACCTCCTAAACTAATGCATACCCCAGGGCAGACCCCCTAAATGTATACCCCTATACTAGCCCCTTTAAGCTAAAACTGCCCCAAGACCAGAACCCTTAAATAAAGACTCCAATTCAGACCCCCCCTAAACTAATACAAACCCCAGACCAGACCCACTAAATACAGACCCCAGACAAGACCCATAACTCTAGACCACCCCGTACCAGACCTCTTAAACTAATACAGACCCCAGACCAGACCCACTAAATACAGACCCCCAGACCTGACCTTCTAAACTAATACACAACCCAGACCAGAACTTTAAATACAGACTCTAGATCAGACCTCCTAAACTAATACAGACCTCAGACCAGAACCCCTGAATACAAACCCCAAACCAGGCCCCCTAAACTTTTGCAGAACCCATAAACTTACTTTGCTGCTCTCACTCTTCTCCTGTGGAGTCTTGCTGCATTGCCCTTAGGCTTCAAGACCTGCACACATATGGTTATGTGACCATATGTGTGCAAGTCTTTCAACACTAACAGAACCTGTACAAATGGGTCCTATTGTAGTTCCTACACAAACCAGTTTTGTTGCGATTGATGAAACGATTTGCAGCAAAAAACGCAAGACAAAACCGCAATGTGATTTAAATCTATGGGACACCCAAACCACCTATAAGTAAATGCTTATAGCAGTCTTATTAGCAAACACTTCTTTACAGCCGTCTAGATCAAGGCTTTTTTAATGTTCTTGACTGGGACCCTGAATACTCAAACATTCTTATTCCTAACCCTCCCAGTGGTTAAGATCCATGGCCAAATAAAAAATATTGCTCAGAAGCAGCATACTGGTAATATAATGCAGTTAGTCACTAGAGATGTAGACACAGGCTGTTAGAAAATGTGTCCACTGTACATAAAAAGGGAGACTACAGTATAAAGCATTCTAATTTTACCTAAAGTCCTGCAGGTTTTTATAGTAACATTTCTAGGATGAGTTACAGCAGTATTAACCGCAAGCAATTCACCTATCTATTATATAACCGAGAAGGACGTGGTGTCCGAAGCTCACATAGAGCTCCGCCCACAGCCCAACCGTCAGTTAGCTCCGCCCACAGCCAGAAGACTGAGGAAAGAGATGTGAGTGATTAGTGGCGTAGCTATAATGCCCCCATCTCCCTCCCATATGTACGGACCTAATAGAAAAATAATAACATACATACTTACCTATCCCCGTTCCCCCGCCGGGTGGAGGAACCATCTCCTCCTCCGGTCAATGCCATGCGAGTGACTTGGTGCAGACAAGCGCGATGACTCGCCTGCCTTCGCCGAGCCGCTCACAGCACATTGAGTACAGTGC
The DNA here is from genome assembly GCF_050947455.1 of Rhinoderma darwinii. Classification (NCBI taxonomy): domain Eukaryota; kingdom Metazoa; phylum Chordata; class Amphibia; order Anura; family Rhinodermatidae; genus Rhinoderma; species Rhinoderma darwinii. The sequence continues at coordinate 119,467,776 of NC_134690.1, forward strand.
AGAGAAGGCAAGGGATCCTCCACCTATCGTGGGAACAGGGATAGGTAAGTATGTATGCTATTATTTTTCTGTTTGGTCTGTACTTATGGGGTAATTATACTGTGTATGGGAGGGAAGGGGCATTATACTGTGTATGGGAGGGAGGGGGCATTATACTGTGTATGGGAGGGAAGGGGCATTATACTGTGTTTGGGAGGGAGGGGGCATTATACTATGCATGGGAGTGGGCATTATACTGTGTATGGGAGGGAGGGAGCATTATACTGTGGGGGCAGCTATGGGGAGCATTATGCTGTGTGGGGGAAGCTATGGGGGACATTATACTGTGGGGCAGCTATGGGGGGCATTATACTGTGTGGGGGCAGCGATGGGGAGCATTATGCTGTGTGGGGGCAGCTATGGGGGGCATTATACTGTGGGGGCAGCTATGAGGGGAATTATACTGTGGGAGGAGCTGATATGGGGGCATTATACTGTGTGGGGGCAGCTATGGGGGGCATTATACTGTGTGGGGCAGCTATAGGGAGCATTTATATATATTAACAGACCACGTGTAACGGGTTATCTATACTAGTACATTATTTAATATTGTTCCAAATGTCTTCTTCTCAAAACATAAAAAACATCACAAATTTTAACATCAAATAAGTACAATGATCACTAAATTTTAACGTATATGGTCACCATTTAATCAGCTAACCATACAGAGTGGTGTAGAAAATAGGTTTTATAATATAAATTTTTATTGCTGAAGACTTGCATTGCACTCCAAAGCAAAAAGAGAGAAAAAAGCCATGCCATGCCATGACTTAGAGAGAGTACAGCAAAAAGGTGAGGGGATGGCGGCGCTCCTCGAGACTATTATGAGGTGGTGAAGTGGAGATAGCCGGCTGCCACCCATTGCAGTCCCTTGGTGCTAAATCCTTAGTACCTGGGACAAGGTGAGAATCAGAAGGTGGAGAGAAAAAATGCAGTGTAATTACGGGTATCGGCGCCAGGCTGAAGAGGATCAAGAACGGAGTCAAGTGCATAGGATCTAGGAGATCTTTTATTGAGAAGACGACGTGTTTCTGGACCGGACTGGTCCCTTCGTCAGGTCAGTATACAATAGTTGCACATGTAGTGTGCACATATATATGCAGTAAAAAGACGTTTTAAACTTTGAAGCCACGAAGGATCTGTCATCCTGTAACGGCTCTTGATAATTTGTATGTTAATTGAAGTGTTGTGCACCGGTGTGTTCCCGGTCTTTTTACTGCATATATATGTGCACACTACACGTGCAACTATTGTATACTGACCTGACGAAGGGACCAGTCCGGTCCAGAAACGCGTCGTCTTCTCAATAAAAGATCTCCTAGATCCTATGTACTTGACTCCGTTCCTGATCCTCTTCAGCCTGGCGCCGATACCCGTAATTAAACTGCATTTTTTCTCTTCACCTTCTGACTCATGCCATGACTTAGGCTTTTTAAGTCCAAAGCATGTCAGCCTTAAAGGGAAAATGTCCCAACAAATATGCAGTGTAGATATATGGTTTTGTGCAAAAAGAAAAAACTATGCATATGTTTAGATTCTACTGCTCTATAACATGACAACAGGACAGTATGTTTAATGTGGCAGGTTCCCTTTAAGAAACATTAATTAATAAGGCCATAGAATAAAGTCCTGCCATCTTGCTTGTGATTAGTGAAGTCAGTACCTGAGGATTTTGTCCCTGTCTCTATTATGAAATACAGAATAAAACAAAAATATAGATGTAAATAGCACTTGATAGGGTGTTGTACAGTTACTGTAAGTGTAGTGTAACGTGGCGACAAAGTTCAAAATAGAGTAATCTAACAATTAAAAATGTCAACAATGAACAAGAAATTAATCATTCAGATGTCACTTGTAACCAAAATAATTGTATCTTTTAAGACCTAGCTTTTATTTCTAGAATCAACATTACCCATGCCTTGTAGAACTTGTTTTATAACATAAATACATATATTTAAGGGGTAAGTAAACTTTATGAAAACTTCATACATGTCATAGTGACATGTCAGACGTTTTGATCGGTAGGGGTCCGAGCACTGAGACCTCCACCGATCGCTAATATGAAGCGGCAGAAGCGCTCGGTGTAATGGTTTACAGGCTCATAGACTTTCTATTGAGTCCATACAACGTTACATCGGCTTTCCAAGAAAAGCCAAACAGAAACCAAGCAGCTCAACGCTCACCCGAGCGCTTCTGCCGCTTAGTTTTAGCGATCGGTGGAGGTCTCAGTGCTTGAACCCCCACCAATCAAAACTTCTGACATGTCATGTCAGAAGGTTTCTTAAAGTTTAGTTACCCTTTAAAGAAGAGTTTTAATATTTCTTTTTTCTGAATACAGCTGTAAGAAAAAGGAATAAAGACAGAACCTGGCCCTATTTTATCCATTATATTTTATCTTTGAACTCTAAGTCAACATCCACTTTGTCCTTGGAACATCGGCGATATTAAGCATTATAGGGATTGTCGTATCGAGGCAGTCCCTTTTTCAAATGAGGCCGGCCCAACAATCAGTTGAGCGCGGTGGTTCAAGTCTAAGGGGGAAGTTCTGACAGGCCATACATTTAGCCCGAGGCAGACAGGGGCATATGTAGGTGGTTTTTAATGCCCTACCCTTGAGGACGTTGGCTTGGTGAAACATGTTGGGGAGGCTGTAGTATATGTTTTAATAGTGTTTTAGAGATATATTAGATCCAGACTGCATGCAACTAGATTTATATAGCCAAAGAATAATCATAGTGGGGGACTGCAGTAGCATGGCTCTATAATAAATATCGGTGATTAGGTGGTCACTGTATATACATATGCTGTCCTCACTTATTGAACGTGGTTCGAGGTTGTGATTTGAATGTGTCAATTTTAATTTTTCTTTAATAACCAATTTATTTGAAGTTATTCAATAATAGTTATATTTTAGGGTGGTTATTATACTTTTTTTGAGCCCCTAGGAGTCATATGTAAATATATAATTAGTGATTCTAGAAGTCGCCCTAAGGGGCTACGTGTATATAGTCATTGTGAGAAAACTTTCACTTTTTCCATATGTAGCGAAATGACTGTTTAGAACTCACTGGAAAACCCAAGAACAAAAGAGAAACTTGCTGCATATCATCACATAAGCAATAATAAACACACAGCAGCTTGCTTGCTTTTTGCCTGTGCTCCATGCTTTCATTATACAACACACCAATATTTTAGAAGGATAATATGAAATCTTAGTTGCATTTTTGCTTAATTGAAAAACATATTTTCTTTTCCAGCCAGTATTTTGCAGTCAAAAACATGTCACAATCTTTCTAGCTCAAACTGAATGAATTTAGAAACAGTTGGAGAGCTTTTATTCTAGAGTTCTAAAATAACAGGTGAATAGGTAGAGAACAAATAATCAAAAGGGACCATACATGACCCCACTTGGAAGCAGCGTGCTCCCAGATTCCTGGTGATAAGATTACTTTGTTAGTGGAGCTTTAAATAGTGTTCTCTATGATTAGACTGTCTTCTGCATTGCAGAGCAGAGGACATACATTCTTATTTAAACATATGGGGCACTTCATGTGCATTCAATAGAAAGAAAGTGAAAGGGAAAGATAAATCACCTGTCATGTAACTTCAGAGCCACTCCAGAGGGATTTAACTACAGCTTATTCACTTTAAAGGAGCGTTCAGTCTGAGATGTCACTTCTGTTCATACTAAATATTCATGATAGCTTCATACTATTTAGAAACTGCTACTTGTACTGAACAACAAACTGCAAATAGAGTGAAAAAAAGGGCTTATCGGTGAAGCATGTATATGTAAGAATACAATATATTAAATGCACACCTTTGAAATTGTGTTTAAACTTTCTAAATACTTTTTATTAAAAATTAGTTTTAGTTTTTGAGATACAGCTGTTTTGTATCCTGTATGCAGCTGTATCTCACACTGAGGCTTGAATCCATCAGGTCCGCGGGACTGACACGGGTTCATTAACAGCGGGCCCTGTATCACATCTAAATGATTAACTTAGATGTGATCGATAGCAGCTCGATCCTGCATGTCAGAGACACGCAGGACCCGCTGTTAGGTCATGTTCAGACGTGGCGGAATTTTTCAGCTGCAAATGTTGGTGCAGATTCGGGGAAATTACTCAACGAATCTGCACCAACATTTGCATATTTGACAGGTAATTCAGACGTTGCAGATATCACAGCGGATTTGCCACAGACTTCAGTTTTTTCATTGCAAAAGCTGAAATCCGCAGTGAAATTCCGCTTCTTCTCCACAATGTAATGAGCATGCTGCGGAGGGAAAATTCTGCACTTCCGCAGTTATTTCCAGAAACGTCTGAACTAAGTTTCCTAAAAATGTATAGAAACAAAAGTAAAAAACGGCTCCTGCAGAATTCCACTGCGGACTATTCGAGGCGGAATTCAACAGCAATTCCACCACGTCTGAATGTGCGCTTATTGAGCCTGTCAGTGCCGCTGACCTGACGGATACAGGTTTGAAAGCAAGACACAGCTGCTCTGTATACAGGATACAAAGCAGCTGTATCTCAAAAGGTAAAAATACGTTTTAATAAAAAGTATTTAGAAATGTGCACAATACACACTGATAGACATTTAAAAAAAAAAAAAAAAAGATTTCAAAGTTGTACATAGCATTTAAGACGACTAATTCTATGCATAGGTACCACTTATATACTCTTTGCTTCTCAGGCAGATATCACCCCATATTGTACACCCAATACTTACATACTTACTCTTTAATTCTTCCGGTTTCCCATGGACAATCTAACTTAATTTTTTTGTGTTTTCTTATATATGTTATGTTTTTCCATACCTCAACTGTAATTAATGCAACAACATGCGACATAGGTATATTTTTGATTACAGTTTATTGCGTGACATAAAGAATTGTTTCAAGAAAAATCTAACGTTTAAAAAAAATATATATAATAATAATAATGATTTCTATATTACAACTAAGGATTGGAAGAACTGGATTCTATATTCTGTATCCTCTCAACATCGTAACAGATCCATAGTCCAGAAGCTATAATAGCTTAGCTTTTGATCAAAAGTTGTGCCTGACCTATATAGTATATAATAAAAGAAAACATGGCAGGTGCTCCAACATGCAAACTACAGTAGGTAGTCAACTTTTAATATAATAGAAAAGAGTAAACAGTGTAATTTGCTTGAGAAAGGGGACTTTTTACTGTTTAGTTTCCCTTTATACAATTTTTATGTATCTTTCCCTTTGAAGTGAATGAGTCTAAAGAGTCGTCTTGCGTCTGAGAGACATTGTTGACCATGTATGCCAGCAATAATAAAGCGTGCAGTAGAAAACTATGTTTTAATAACTCTGGCGCCATATGCAAATTACTTTAGAAGTGTCTACTGGGCGTTTTTTTCAGCAGGGAAGTGTCCTGCGGTCTCAGCAGCATCCCTTCCCATCAAGGCTTGATTGACATCTTTGCAGAGAACAGTGAACATGCTTTATTATAGCTGCCAACTGTCTTGTTAATAACTTTGTAATGTTGCAAATTCAAATAAAAAATAAATGATCTAAACAAAGTTACTGAGGTTTTATTATACTTCGTGTACTCCGTGTATTTCTACAGAATTCCATCAGTCTATAGAATTTATATAGAGGGAACAAGGTAACCACAAGTGATGTTCTTCTACTGACAAAATAGTAGCTCTGCAAGCTTAGGTAGAGGAATACATTTGGGTTAAGCTGGAGATGTACGGTATTTTACAAGTGTATGTCCTATTTTCTTCTGTTCCTGTGACCTCTACTTTTAAATTGTAGAGAAAAGTGAATTATAAGCATACACAGATCAACACAATCACACTATATTTTATCAGAAGGCACGGTGCCCACACATATGCCATGGATAGGTTTTTTATTAAACAGTACCAAAAGGATTTGCATTGTATTAGTTAAATAAATAAAAATCATTAATAAAGATTACAGTTAAAAAAAATAAAACTATTTTATCCATTAAAAAGTGGTTTTATTTAGTAAAAGTGTAAAAAAGGAATAAAAGTACACATATATGGTATTGCCGCGACCGTAATGACCCAAGCAATGACGTTAACATGTAATTTAAACTGCAAGGTGAATGCCGTAACCCCCCCCCACCACCGCTGCAAATAAGCATTGGCGGAATTGCTATTTTTTTCCATTGCCCCCCCAAAAAAGTAATAATAAAAATTATTAAGTAAGTACCATTTACCCCAAAAAGGTACCAATGAAAACTGTCTCGTCCTGAAAAAAGCAAGCCCACATATCACTACATTGACGGAAAAATAAAAAGTTACGGGTCTTGGAATGCGACGATCCAAAAACATATCCCCGTAATTGAACCGACCCACTGAATAAAGATAATATATTATTTACGCCGCACGTTGAACGGCGTAAATTTAAAGCGCATAGAACAATGGCGGTATTGCTGGTTTTTTTTATATTCCACCCCACAAAAAGTTAATAAAAGATAATCCAAAAATTTGATGTACCCCAAAATGGTGCCATTAAAAAGATTCAACTAATCCTGCAAATCCTGCAAAAAAAAAAATCCTCATACAGCTATGTCGACGGAAAAATAAAAAAGTTATAACTCTTTAAATGCGACGATGGAAAAATCAAAAAAATTGCTGGGTTGTTAAGGCTTAAAATAGACTGGTCACTAAGTGGTTAAATTTGAATGGCTATTGCTTATGTACTCGGTAATCCCTCTTTGATTACCAAGATATTTTGAATTAATATAAATATTTTTTTCACTATTGTGCATTTATTTCTTAACTCTGTTCCTCTACATAATATCTTGGAGGAACTTTGCTCTAACCATCTATTTAAACACTGGCGGTTACGCTAATAGAGAACGGCAGCTGCCAACAAGACTGCTTTCTACACTGCTTTTAGGTTCATCAAAGAGAGATACATTTTTAAAATAAGTTAGATTTTCCGTCTCCTGCTATGAAATGTGCCATTTTCAGTTTTTACCTTAACTTCACAAGGCATATTTTAACCATAGAGTAAAAAGCATTATGCAATATATCGTAAAATACATATAATAATGTGCGCTTAAGTATGCCATATAAAAACAAACCATATGGCATGTTTTAAAAAAAGTATAGCCATTCATTATCATTATACTATTTGTGCACTATACAGTACATGTTCATGAATAGACATTGCATGTGTTATGGCAGGAAGGAGGTGAAGGGAACAAGTGAGCCCTAATCTACCCACCGCCCTGTCCCTGCCTACTTGCAACGACCCGCCCTAGGCGACGGGGTACAACTTGGCGGCGGTCCCTACGCTGACTAAGTGCAAGGGGATACAAACAGGGAACAAGCAAGGGAAGGGGCAGTAGCCCACGGAACACCGTGAGGAAACGGAGTGGTGAACAAGCCAGTCAGGATCGGAATGTAGTGGAGTATACAAACGCAGAGCACGGAGCAGGAAGCAAGCCAGGGGCAGAGCAAAGCAGGATAAGCGGCAACTGAAGCAAGGCAGAAGCACGGCAGAAGCAGGCTGGAGCAAGGCAGCAGTGGGGCCAGGAATCCAAGAAGAATAACAAGCAATGAGGAAGAGAAAACGGCAGGTATAAATGGACAGGGGGCGGAGCTAACTCCGACTGACCAGGCCGCGATAGGCTCTCCCACTCCTGAGCCTGCCACCCTGATTGGTGGGAGCCGGTGTCAGTCTAAGAGGTCTGGCCTCAGGTGTCGACTGATTAATCCTGGGAGTATCCACAGACGTAGTGCCTGGCAGATCCTTTACAGTACTCCCCCTTTTATGAGGGGCCACCGGACCCTTACTAAGAGGACCCGGTTTAGTGGGGAAGAGAAGGTGGTACCTCCTGACCAATACCCCAGCGTGAACATCTCGAGCAGGTACCCAAGTCCTCTCCTCCGGCCCGTATCCTCTCCAATGGACCAGGTACTGGAGGGAGCCCTGGATCATCCTACTGTCCACAATCTTGGCCACCTCGAATTCCACCCCCTCAGGGGTGAGAACGGGAACAGGAGGTTTCCACGAGGGGGACCAGGACGGGGAGCAGCGTTTAAGTAGGGAGGCATGAAAGACGTCGTGTATGCGAAAGGATGGGGGCAGCTCCAGACGGAAGGATACAGGGTTGAGGACTTCAATGACCTTATAAGGCCCAATAAATCGGGGAGCAAACTTCCTGGACGGGACCTTAAGGCGCAAGTTCCTAGACGACAACCACACCAGATCCCCGACGACAAACCGGGGGTTAGCAGAGCATCTTCTATCAGCCTGAATCTTTTGTACGCTCTGGGACGCCTCTAGGTTCTTCTGAACCTGGGCCCAGACTGTGCACAGTTCCCGATGAACGTCCTCTACCTCGGGATTATTGGAACAACCAGGAGAAACGGAGGAGAACCTTGGATTAAACCCGAAATTACAGAAAAAAGGGGAGACCCCTGACGAGTTACTGACCCGGTTATTCAGGGAAAATTCGGCGAGGGGAAGGAATGAGACCCAATCAAATTGACAGTCAGAGATGAAACACCTTAAATATTGTTCCAGGGATTGATTAGTCCTTTCCGTTTGGCCATTAGTTTCGGGATGGAAGGCGGAGGAGAAGGACAGATCAATCTCCAACTTTTTACAAAAAGCTCTCCAAAATAAGGAAACAAATTTTACCCCTCTGTCAGAAACGATATTGACTGGGGCCCCATGGAGACGCAGAATGTGTTTAACAAACAAAGAAGCTAACGTCTTGGCGTTAGGTAGTTTCTTAAGGGGCACAAAGTGGCACATCTTGCTGAAGCGGTCTACTACCACCCACACCACCGACTTGCCCTGAGATGGAGGCAAATCGGTGATAAAATCCATGGAGATATGGGTCCAAGGTCTCTGGGGAATGGGCAAAGAACGTAGTAAGCCCGCAGGTCTGGACCTAGGGGTCTTGGACCTAGCACAAACCTCACAAGCGGCGACGTAAGCCCTAACGTCTTTAGGCAACACAGGCCACCAATAGTTTCTGGTAATGAGGTGTTTGGTACCCAAGATGCCAGGATGACCAGATAGTACGGAGTCATGGTTTTCCCTGAGTACCCTTAGCCGGTATTGCAGGGGGACCAACAGCTTGTCCCCAGGGAGGTTCCCGGGAGCTGAACCTTGATCAGCCGCAATGTCAGAGGCTAAATCAGAATCAGTGGCAGAAACGATTATACCAGGGGGTAAAATACAAGCAGGATCCTTCTCAGAAGGAGGATTGGCCATGAAACTACGTGACAGTGCATCAGCCTTAATATTTTTGGACCCAGCCCTATAGGTAACCAAGAAGTTAAATCTGGTAAAGAATAGAGCCCATCGAGCTTGTCTAGGATTAAGCCTCCAGGCAGATTCTAGGAAAACCAGATTCTTGTGGTCAGTAAGGACCGTTACCTGGTGTCTGGCCCCCTCCAGGAAGTGATGCCACTCTTCAAAAGCCCATTTAATGGCTAAAAGTTCGCGGTTGCCAATATCATAGTTACTCTCCGTGGGCGAAAACTTCCTAGAGAAGTAAGCACAGGGGCGGAGATGGGTGAGGGAGCTGGTACCCTGGGACAAGACGGCCCCCACTCCCACCTCGGACACGTCAACCTCCACAATAAATGGCTCCCTTTGGTTGGGCTGAACCAGCACGGGGGCCGAGATAAAGCACTTCTTGAGGGTCTCAAAAGCCTGGACGGCCTCAGGAGGCCAGTGGAGGACATCAGCACCCTTGCGAGTGAGGCCCGTAAGAGGCTTAGCGACGACCGAGAATTTGGCAATAAATCTCCTGTAATAGTTAGCGAACCCCAAAAAACACTGTAGCGCCTTCAGGGAGGCAGGTTGGACCCATTCCGCCACAGCCTGAACCTTGGCAGGGTCCATGCGGAATTCATGAGGAGTGAGGATTTGACCCAAAAATGGTATCTCCTGTACCCCAAACACACATTTTTCGGTTTTCGCAAACAGATTATTTTCCCGGAGGACCTGGAGGACCTTCCTGACATGCTCCACGTGGGAGGACCAGTCCTTGGAAAACACCAGTATGTCATCAAGGTACACTACAAGAAAATTTCCCAGGTAATCTCTCAGAATTTCATTAATAAAATTCTGGAAGACGGCAGGGGCATTACACAACCCAAAGGGCATGACCAGGTATTCGAAATGACCTTCGGGCGTGTTGAACGCAGTCTTCCACTCATCCCCCTCTTTGATGCGGATAAGGTTATATGCCCCCCGTAGATCGAACTTAGAGAACCATTGGGCCCCCTGAACCTGATTAAAAAGATCCGGAATCAAAGGAAGGGGATACTGGTTCCTTACTTTGACCTTATTCAAGTTCCGATAGTCAATGCACGGCCTAAGACCACCATCCTTCTTCCCCACGAAGAAGAAGCCAGCACCTACAGGAGAAGTCGAGGGGCGAATGAATCCCTTGGCCAGGCATTCTTGGATATACTCCCTCATAGCTTCACGTTCAGGACATGAAAGATTAAATATCCTACCCTTAGGAAGCTTAGCACCAGGTACCAAATCGATGGCGCAATCGTAATCTCTATGAGGGGGCAACACCTCAGAGGCCTCCTTAGAAAACACATCAGCGAAGTCCTGAACAAACTCAGGTAGCGTGTTTACCTCCTCACGAGGAGAAATAGAGTTAACCGAAAGACATGACGACAGGCATTCACTACCCCATTTGGTGAGATCCCCAGTACTCCAATCAAACGTGGGATTATGCAGCTGCAACCAGGGAAGACCTAATACCAGATCGGACGATAATCCCTGCATCACCAGTACAGAGCACTGCTCCAAATGCATGGAGCCAACAAGGAGTTCAAAAAAAGGAGTATGCTGAGTAAAATAACCATTAGCAAGAGGAGTGGAGTCGATACCCACTACCGGGACAGGATAAGGCAAATCAATAAAAGGCATTTTTAGAGACATAGCAAATTCCACAGACATGATATTAGCAGATGAGCCAGAATCCACGAAGGTACTGCCAGTGGCAGACCGGCCAGCAAACGAGACCTGAAAGGGAAGCAAAATTTTATTGCATTTCATGTTAACGGGAAATACCTGTGCGCCCAAGTGACCTCCCCGATGATCACTTAGGCGCGGAAGTTTTCCGGCTGCTTATTCTTGCGCCTGGGACAGGTGTTCAGTAGATGCTTGTCATCCCCACAATAGAAGCAGAGACCATTCTTCCTGCAGAACTCTCTACGTTGTCGAGGGGACATGGAGGCCCCGAGTTGCATAGGTACCTCCGAGTCTTCCGTGGAATAACGAGGAGACGGGACCTCGGGGGGAATCGCAGGGAAGTCAGAGGGGAAAACATTGAAACATTCAAGCTGACGTTCCCTGAGACGTCGGTCAAGTCGTACTGCTAGGGCCATAACCTGGTCTAGGGAGTCAGAAGAGGGGTAGCTAACAAGCAGATCCTTCAGGGCGTCAGATAATCCTAACCTAAACTGGCACCTTAGGGCCGGGTCGTTCCACCGAGAAGCTATGCACCACTTTCTAAAATCAGAACAGTATTCCTCAACAGGTCTCCTACCCTGACGTAAGGTCACCAGCTGACTCTCGGCTAAGGCAGTCCTGTCAGTCTCGTCGTAAATGAGTCCGAGGGCAGAGAAAAAACGATCAACGGAGGAAAGTTCAGGGGCGTCAGGAGCCAAGGAGAAGGCCCACTCTTGGGGCCCTTCCTGGAGTCGTGATATAATGATACCCACCCGCTGGTTCTCGGAACCTGAGGAGTGAGGTTTTAGACGGAAGTAAAGTCTGCAACTCTCCCGGAAGGAGAGAAAAGTCTTACGGTCCCCTGAGAACCGGTCAGGTAACTTGAGGTCGGGTTCTAGAGGTGAGGTGAGGGGTACTACTATGGCAGCGTCAGACTGGTTGACCCTCTGAGCCAGGGCCTGGACCTGTAGGGAGAGGCCCTGCATCTGCTGGGTCAGGGTCTCAAGGGGGTCCATGATAGCGTCAGCGTAGGAGAAATGGTAGACTAGGTATGGGCTTGTTATTATGTTATGGCAGGAAGGAGGTGAAGGGAACAAGTGAGCCCTAATCTACCCACCGCCCTGTCCCTGCCTACTTGCAACGACCCGCCCTAGGCGACGGGGTACAACTTGGCGGCGGTCCCTACGCTGACTAAGTGCAAGGGGATACAAACAGGGAACAAGCAAGGGAAGGGGCAGTAGCCCACGGAACACCGTGAGGAAACTGAGTGGTGAACGAGCCAGTCAGGATCGGAATGTAGTGGAGTATACAAACGCAGAGCACGGAGCAGGAAGCAAGCCAGGGGCAGAGCGAAGCAGGATAAGCGGGAACTGAAGCAAGGCAGAAGCACGGCAGAAGCAGGCTGGAGCAAGGCAGCAGTGGGGCCAGGAATCCAAGAAGAATAACAAGCAATGAGGAAGAGAAAACGGCAGGTATAAATGGACAGGGGGCAGAGCTAACTCCGAGTGACCAGGCCGCGATAGGCTCTCCCACTCCTGAGCCTGCCACCCTGATTGGTGGGAGCCGGTGTCAGTCTAAGAGGTCTGGCCTCAGGTGTCGACTAATTAATCCTGGGAGTATCCACAGACGTAGTGCCTGGCAGATCCTTTACAGCATGGGTCATACTGTATAACTTTTTAACTATTTTCATTTTTTTATTTAACCTATCCAATAAAAATAGAATAAAAATGTAATACAAGTTACACTTTATTAACAAAAATAATAGACTTCATTTATTTTATTCACATTAGTAACATAAAAACTGCTCTAATTACAAGGTGTATATTAGACTGACTAATGGATACAAAAAAATCTATAATATAGGGAACAATGTAAGAAGAAAAAAATGAAATCAACATAAAAAAGTTTTTTAGAAAATTGTTTTCGAATTGCTACATTAGACAAAAAATACATGGACATTGATTACTGCAAAACCGTAAAAAAAACCCCTGCATTCATTAGTATGTAGTTTCTGAGACACATTTGTCATGCGACACAATGCTGAGTGAGAGGTGAAGAATACCTAGTTATACAAACATATCCCCCCCAGCCCCATATTTTCTAATTCACATTCATTATTTCAAATATGATTTTATATATTATTAATACCTATCTTCTTTCCTCAATTTATTTTTTAGACACCAAATAACATTGGATTTAGCGCTAAAATTCTCATTCAACAGAGACTGCATTTGATACAAAAAATAGCTATAGTACATACACTATCCTTAATGCACACAGATTATATAAGGCAGTGTTATATTTATAGCTCATGCTGTCCACATCATAGACTGAATACATCCCCATATTGTCAATGTGCTGCACTTTTTACACCACAATATTATATACAAATATTAGTGCCATGCTATTGTAAGATATTGGCCTTGTAATATATAATAATTTGTATTGCAGAAATAATAATAATGCTCATGCAATGTCAACAAAATATTCCCACATTACACTCAATGAATACTACCATGAAATGCCTAACACTACAGTAATAACAGCATCATGCAGCATTCATCACTACATACAGGCATGTACACATAGGTAAGTTCCCTACATACAGACATGTACACATAGGTAAGCTCACTACATACAGGCATGTACACATAGGTAAGCTCACTACATACAGGCATGTACACATAGGTAAGCTCACGACATACAGGCATGTACACATAGGTAAGCTCACTACATACAGGCATGTACACATAGGTAAGCTCCCTACATACAGGCATGTACACATAGGTAAGCTCCCTACATACAGGCATGTGCACATAGGTAAGCTCAATACACACAGGCATGTACACATAGGTAAGCTCACTACATACAGGCATGTACACATAGGTAAGCTCACGACATACAGACATGTACACATACCCAGGCTCAGTACATGCATCCACAGTGAGTCAAGGAACACAAAAAGGAGTAGCATAATGGAAACAGAAGTGGCAGTGTACACGCAGGTATGGGGACTGAAGATTGCTATCTTAAATTTGTCACATAGCCAAGTGCATTGATTGGGTGAGGACGGCTGCGCACCTATCCCCATGGTACTATTGTCCATACTTCTAAAATGAGAGAGAATTGCACCACTGGGTGGCTGCTGTATTACATGTTAGGCAGCTGCCCATTGGCTCAGTTCACTGTGTGCTGTAATGGATGTGTAATATAGTAGCAGCCGAGCGGTGCCGCTCTTTCGCACCTTATGGTTTTGATTATTTTGTACTCCCCTCCTTTCCTGTTTTTGTGTAATGATCAGTGCTCTCCCCTACAACATGGCAGCACTTTGTTGCTCCATCATCAAATCTATGTTGACAAGCTTTGATAATGCCACATTTTTACAGCATGCCCTCAAATGTTTGTAGATTATTTTTGCTGCAGCGTGTAATTTGAGTTTTTTTTTTTTTTTAAATCTCTATTAACTTGATTTATAATGTTTGTTTTATTGAAAATATTCAGTGCAGAGTTATCAACAAAGATTTGCAACAAATCTGCCTTCAAGTGGTCTTAGGGCATGCCCAGATGTGGCGTAATTCTTCCGCCACTGTCCGCATCAATGGCGCACAGAATCTGCCTTGTAAATTCTGTTGCGGCTCTGCCCAAAATGGGCATTAAATTGATGCGGACTAGCCGTTGCGTATTGAGGGGAAGAGGGCTTCCCTTCTCTCTATCAGTGCAGGATAGAGAGAAGGGACAGCCCTTTCCCTAGTGAAAGTAAAAGAATTTCATACTTACCGGCCGTTGTCTTGGTGACGCGTCCCTCTTTCGGCATCCAGCCCGACCTCCCTGGATGACGCGGCAGTCCATGTGACCGCTGCAGCCTGTGATTGGCTGCAGCCGTCACTTAGACTGAAACGTCATCCTGGGAAGCCGGACTGGAAGAAGAACCAGGGAGTTCTCGGTAAGTATGAACTTCTATTTTTTTTACAGGTTGATGTATATTATGATCGGTAGTCACTGTCCAGGGTGCAGAAACAGTTACTGCCGATCGTGACTATCACCTGACGTCGCCTAGCAACGCTCCCGTATTTCTAGATCTACAGCCAGACTGAGGAAGTCAATGGGGCTCCCGTAATTACGGGTGCGCACACGTAGTCACCCGTAATTATGGGTGCACACACGTAGTCACCCGTAATTACGGGAGCCCCATTGACTTCCTCAGTCTGGCTGTAGATCTAGAAATACATAGGTCCAGCCAGAATGAAGAAATGTCATGTTAGTAAAACCAATACGCTCCACAGCACACATAACATCTACATAACATCTGCGGACTTCATTGCAGAATTTTGACTCTCCATTGAAGTAAATGGAGAAATTCCGCAATGAGTCCGCAACAAGTCCGCTACACGTCCGCAACAACCATTGTATGCTGCGGACACCAAATTCCGCTCCGCAGCCTATGCTACACAGCGGAATTGTCCGCAACATGTAAACGAACCCAACCACAAAGCTGTGGAAGGCAATGGAAAAACTTGTACGCTGCGGATTTCCGCTGCGGACTGTCCATAGCGGAATTCCAGAGCAATTCTGCTACGTGTGGTCATGCCCTTAAAGCAAAAAAAAAACAATTTTCTAAATCGTGCTTTACCTTAATGTAAGAAGATCCTATGTCACGTATAATACCAATGCTAAATTCACACGGTATTTTGAAATTTTACCCTGACATATGTTTTGTTATTAAAGTCTATGGGTACATCAATATATGTTGGGAGATTTTCCCAGGGGAATACGGCGACAGTGCACCACAGATGTGGTGCTAATCAAGACTAACATGAAACCAAGAAGTAAAAATGCCCTATTATGAGGAACTGGTGGAGCATGCAGTATATTTGTGATGATAGATTAAGATTAAAGAGGCTCTGTCACCAGATTTTCAAACCCCTATCTCGTATTGCAGCAGATCGGCACTGTACTGTAGATTACAGTAAAGTTTTATTTTTTCAAAAACGAGCATTTTTGGCCAAGTTATGAGCATTTTTATATTTATGCAAATTAGCCTTTCTTAAGTACAACTGGGCATGTTTAAAGTTATGTACAAGTGGGCGTGTATTGTGTGTGGACATCTGGGCGTTTTTACTTCTTTTACTAGCTGGGCGTTGTGAATGGAAGTGTATGATGCTGACGAATCAGCATCATCCACTTCTCTTCGTCAACACCCAGCTTCTGGCAGTGCACAGACACACAGCGTGTTCTCGAGAGATCACGCTGTGACGTCACTTCCTGCATCGTGTTGGACGAGCGAGGACACATCGGCACCAGGCGACAGAGGCTACAGTTGATTCTGCAGCAGCATCGGCGTTTGCAGGTAAGTCGATGTAGCCTCTGTCGCCTGGTGCCGATGTGTCCTCGCTCGTCCGACACGATGCAGGACCTGGGGCAGGAAGTGACGTCACAGCGTGATCTCTCGAGAACACGCTGTGTGTCTGTGAACTGCCAGAAGCTGGGTGTTGACGAAGAGAAGTGGATGATGCTGATTCGTCAGCATCATACACTTCCATTCACAATGCCCAGCTAGTAAAACAAGTAAAAACGCCCAGATGTACACACACAATACACGCCCACTTGTATTTAACTTTAAACACGCCCAGTTGTACTTAAGATAGGCTCATTTGCATAAATATAAAAATTCTCATAACTTGGCCAAAAATGCTAGTTTTTGAAAAAAAAAAAACGTTACTGTTATCTACATTGCAGCGCCGATCTGCTGCAATACGAGATAGGGGTTTGAAAATCTGTTGACAGAGCCTCTTTAAGGGTATGTTCACACGTAGAGTCAAAAACGTTTTTCAAGGAAAAACAGCCCCTGATTTTCAGATGTTTTTTGAGCAACTCGCGTTTTTCGGCCATTTTTGGAGCTGTTTTCATTGGAGTCTATGAGAAAACGGCTCCAAAAACGTCCCAAGAAGCGTCCTGCACTTCTTTTGACGAGGCTGTAATTTTACGAGCCGTCTTTTGACAGCGATGCGTAAAATGACAGGTCGTCGGCACAGTACATCGTAAAGCCCATTGAAAGTAATGGGCAGATGTTTGCCGACGTATTGGAGCCGTTTTTTCAGATGTAATTCGAGTCGTAAAACGCCTCCATTACGTCTGAAAATAGGTCGTGTGAACCCAGCCTAAGGCCTCCTTCACACAGGGTTCTTGTCTGGCTATTTTATATTGCATGAATAAATGCATGTAAAAAGCCACATATAACATGCATTTTTATGGTCTTTAGGGTATGTTCACACGCACTAATTACGGACGTAATTCAGGCGTTTTTGCCCCGAATTACGTCCGAAAATAGCGCCTCAATAGCGTTGACAAACATCTGCCCATTGAAAGCAATGGGCTGACGTTTGTCTGTTCACACGAGGCGTGTATTTATGCGCCGCTGTCAAATGACGGCGCGTAAATAGACGCCCGCGTCAAAGAAGTGACCTGTCACTTCTTTGGCCGTAATTGGAGCCGTTATTCATTGACTCCAATGAATAGCAGCGCCAATTACGTCCGTAATGGACGCGACGTTCAAGCGCCTGCACATGCCGTTACGGCTGAAATTACGGGGATGTTTTCAGGCGGAAACATCCCCGTAATTTCAGCCGTTACGGACGCTGTCGTGTGAACATACCCTTATTTGGTGGCATTTAGTATAATTTTGTATATGTATTTTTCCTATAGAGAAGCCTATGGGAAAAAAGAAGAAACGCCACACCCAGAGCATGCTGTGTTCTGAAAAAACACCCATAAACACTACAAAAAATTCACAAATAAAAATGCTGTGCATGTAGGCTTTCTCGTATTTTACCGTAGACTTTAAAGTACCAACTAGCCGCAGCATTTTTTAGGAAAAAATAAAACGTGCAAAAAATCGCTGCAAAAACTCCCCCGAAACGCAAGTAAACGGTGTTTGAATCCAGCCTATGCTACTTGATTTACAAACAGTCTGGAATTTTTCTCATATTTCAATCCTTTCACATAAATTAACTTATATTCTTGCGTTTTAAACAATTTTGAAACTACAATATAGGTATTTTCTTGTTCCTTTTCTTCCTCTTAAATTTCTTCACTGTATTCTAACCTGTTGCTTATTATGAATATGATTCTCTTTTAAAATCTATAATTATTCAAACTTTGTAACTATTTATTCATGAAATGCATATTTAGTTTACATTTTTAATTTATTATTAATATTTATTATATGTTAAAATGTTAGTGGCCAATTTTTTTGTGATATTCCATTAAGAAAACCCACACAACAATGTAATACCATTGGTAAAAATAATTAGATAATTTTCTCAAAGTTTTGCATAAACAATGATCACTTTTCCCTAGGCTATAAAAAAAACCATGTATCTTACAGTAGCTGTATTTGATAGCAATGTGCAAAACATCCGAGAGCAAATTATGTTTTAAATATCATGTTAACTGACTTCTCTACACCGACTTTACATTATATCTATATCTATAGATATATATAGAAATATATACACTATATGGACAAAAGTATTAGGACATACTTCTTAATCATTGAATTTAGGTGTCTTATTCAGTCCCATTGCCACAGGTGTTTAACACCTTAAGGCCTGATTCACATGAGCGCTGCGCATCTCGGACATGAAAAACTGTAGTTTTTCACGTCCGAGGTGCATCCGTGCTCAGCGCTGTGGGACGCGATGTCTCGCATCCCCCATAGATGAGAGTCTATGGAGGGATGCGTGATGCGCGAAAAGAACAGACATGTCCTATTTTCGCACGGACCCTTCACACGGTCCGTTGAAACAACGGCTGTGTGAACGGGCACATTGAATTTCATAGGTCCTTGGGACGGCCGCTGTTTCAACAGCCGTCCCACGGTAGTTTAACACGATCGTGTAAATAAGCCCTAAGGCTGTGTTCCCACGGGTGAGATACACTGCGTAAAAATATGCAGTGTATCTGACCAAGAACCCGCAACACATTCCATCTGAAAAACTGCACCACACATTTTTTTGGGGCGAAATGTCCACTGCGGAAAGCAGCGCTGGAAAAAAAATAAAAAAACATTCATACTTACCCCGGTCATAGTCATGATGATGCGTCCCTCCGTTGTCATTCAATTTGGCCTCCCGGGGTGACGCTGCAGCCCTTGTGATTGCTGCAGCCTGTGACTGGCTGCAGCAGTCGCATGGGATGAAACGTCATCCCAGGAGGCTGGCCTGGAAGTAGAACAGAAGCTAGCGTCGCTATAACAACGCTCGGGTGGTAAGTATACGTTTTTATTTATTTTTTTGAGTTGCGATTTTTGTGTCAAAATTGCTACTATTTCACCGCAAAATTCGCAACACTTGGCTGTTTGTTGCAGTTTTTACATCCCCATTGAATTCAATTGGGAAAACTGCAATAGAAAAGAAACAAAAATGTAGCATAAATTGACATGCTACGGATTTAAAATCCGCATTGCAGGTCAATTTATGAAAGTTTTTGCTGCGTTTTTCTAAACATTTTCTAAATCTCAGAATAAAATAAAACCACAATTTTCCATAAAAAGTGGCTTTTCATGCAAACGCCTTCTGATGGTTTGTGACGACACTGTTTGCCGCCCTAGGCTTGGGATGTGATGTCCAATTTCACTTGCAGTACAGAATGGATCACTACGCACTATTCTTCCAATCAGACGATACATTCATGCAGAAGTTTGCCTCTGCGAACCTCTTGCTGTCATTACCGTTTGTTGTTGTTCTCCCAACCTCCAATACACACAACATTGATCAGTGCTGACATCTCGGCCTAGGTGCGTAGCAATCTGCCAGAGTGATAAACCAAAGCCTCTTAGTTCAAGGATTATGTTCCTCTCTGTTTGCAACAAGTGGTGATAACTGGCACATCGACGGACAGGAGGCATCACACAATCATCCCATACCACTTGATCTGATTTTTGATGTTTCATGTGGCTAAAAAACTTTGCTTTCAATCTGGCATTTATTCCCCTCCCAAATGCCACAGATTGGAGGTAGGTGCTTGAAAATTTTATAATTTGCAGATATTAGCGACACCTTCTACTACCTCGATTTGCATAACCTCTTGCCCTTCCTATTGTTACATTTTCAATGTTAAGGAGTGAATATGTATTTTTTTTTCTCTAATAACCCTTATCAATTAGGTATACATAAAAGTATAGGCAACCGGCCATTGAAACCCCCACAGATTCCTTGTTCCCCATAGTCAGAATAAAGCTGGCTGCAAAAGTGCGTAAGTGAGCAAGCTTTGTTACCCCTGGACTTATAGACTAGTCAAGTCCTCATGAATGCAAGGTGGAGTCTCACCTACTTTAGCACTCGTACCACACACAACTAGTTCCACAAAAAATCTGCATGTGTTAACGCACCTTATAGACTAAAGATTAGGGATAGAGTGACATGTTGTGAAGGGGACAAGCAGACATTGTGGGCCTAGGGAAAGTGCAATTGTTTTGAGTGAGGTTATTTAGATGGAAATAATAAGCTATGGAAAAGATTAGGAGGGGTAAAAATCCTCTTACATGGCCCGTCCTGGGCCCTCTAAACGAGCGCCGTTTAAGGAGACAGCACAAGGAGCTAGTATGAGGACAATCGCTCGTTGCTCCGATCGCTCGTTACTCTCCATACATTATTATCATGTCGGCAACACATCTCCCTGTTTGCACAGGGAGATGTGCTGTCAACAACGATAATATTTTTCATATTTAAAACGATACGATCTGCAGATGAACGAGCATTG